>NC_063350.1:28287275-28362429 GCF_021869965.1 Rhincodon typus | reverse complement strand
CACTGATTAATTGGGTCAATGGACTGAGGAGTGGCAATAGATCTTAATTTGATCAAAGTGAGGTGTTGTATTTTGGTAAAACAAACGAGGACAGGACTTACAGGAATTGGGATGTCATGCTAGGCCTCTTCTGGAGTACTGTGCCCAGTTCTTGTCACCCTGTTATTGGAAGGATATTAAGCTAAAGAAGGTTCAGAAAAAAAAAATTACCAGAATGTTGCCGGCAATGGAAGGTTTGAGTTATAAGCAGAGGCTGGATAGGATGGGATTTCTCTCCCCCCACTCAAGAGGTTTATAAAATCATGAGGGACATAAATAAGGTGAATGGCAGGTGTCTCTTCCACAGGATGGGGTACTTCAAGACTAGGGGGCTTATTTTTAAAGATGAGAGGAGAAAGATTTAAAAAAGACATGAGGGGCAACTTTTTTTGCGTTACAGTGGTTTGTGTCTGAAATGAACTTCCACAGGAAGCGGTTGATATGGAACAGTTGCAACAAGTGCAGGAAGGTGGGTACTAGTTTAGTTTGGGTTATGGTCGGCATGGACTGATTGGACCGAAGGGTCTGTTTCCATACTGTATGACTACAATTCAAAAAGACAAGCATGTTAACTGTTAAACATCTCTACTGTATACTGATAGCATTTCGTGAATAAATTGCACCCCCTAGTGTTTTGTTTTGTAGTAACAGTATTTAAACCACATCAAGAAACAAGAGCCAGAGTTGAGCTTGCTCCAGTCACCAAGATAATGGTTGACCCCTTGCCTCAGTTCCATCTTCCTGCACTTGTCCCCATAATCCCCAATTCTATTAGCACCTTATCATTGACACGAATTGAATATACTCAACAGGCATGCAAAGTTCTCTGGAACAGAGAATTCCTAAAATTCACAATCCATTTGACAATAAAATCTCATTTCAGTTTTTATCAACTGACCCCTTATTTTGAGACCATGAACTGGTGTCCCAGGTTCCCAGCCACAGGATGCATTTTCTCAACATTGGTCATTTGCATTCTAATAAGGATTGCATATATTTCAATTAGACCACCTCTGATTTTCCTAAATAGAAAAGAGACCATAGACCCAGTCTATTAAAACTGTTCCTCACAGGCTGATCTGCCCATTCTGGGAATTAATGTAGTCATCATCATACTTCTGTTAGACAATATATACTTCTGGGCTGGTGGGGGGTGCACTGTGTTAAAACACAGACGCAAAGCCAAAAGCAAGTTCTGTTTCAATTCAGAACAGTTTCAAACCCAACAGAAGGCCAGTTTACTTCTGACAATAAAATCAAAAAGAACTGCAAGACGCTGCAAATTTGAAACACAAGAAATTGCTGGACAAACTCAGGCAGCATTGATGGAGAGAATGGAGAGTCAATGCTTCGGTCCAGCAACTGTTCGTTAGAACTCTGTTTACTAGTTCTGAAGAAGAGACAGTGGACCAAAACATTGGCTGTTTTCTCTCCACAGATGCTGCCAGACCTGCTGAGTTTCTCTAGCAATTTCTATTTTTGTTTTAGTTCTAGATCTGGCAATCTCTAGGCCAGAGCTGGAAAGAAGCCTTAAGCTGCTTGAACAGTACTTAATGTTTTTGGAATTAAGTAAGAAAAGTTAGTGTTTGCACCCGTTGGAGGAAGACTCACAGAATCACTTTGAGAATGTGCAGAAAGTCACCGATAGGAAAGACTTCTGACCTCACCAGTTGAGTAAGAAATTTTGAAATGAAGATAGGAGCAATACCTCAAATTTGGGTTTAGTGGCTGTAAAGGGTATTGTTGGGAAAATGGTTGCATTTGCCGGTTATGACAAGATCTTTCCAAAGTGCTTTATGTAGATTTGATTCATTTTTCTTATGTACAATATACTTGTTTTCATTTGTTATATACACATTGACATCCTCGTGGGTTTATGTTCAGTGACTAACAATCAATCACAGTAACCGAGCTACAAAAATAAAGAACTTATACTACTTTATCAAGTTAAGTTTCTTGTCTAGTATTGCAAGCAGCTGGAGTCTTAACAGTACCACAAATAAAATCAGGACTGCTGCTCCAAATTATTTGATCTGGTAAAGTGACAGTGACATTCTCCATTCCTATCCCAAAGTTGCCACTAAATGATGACCATCTTTATTCTGAATTTTACTAAGCACTAATGTGCTATCCAGCAGTTGCACTCTATCACTGAAACCACACTCCCCACCCCCAACAATAAATAAATCACTAAAATTAGTTACTACAAATTAACTTTAAAGTTCAATACTATATTGTTTACTTCAAATTGTTTTTAAGAGGTCAAGATGCACAGGTACATGTTGGGAAATTTTCTGGACTAAAAAGAGAAGTAGTAGATAAATGGTGGATGCTGCAGAAGAGAGGGGAAAAAGTGATTTTATCGTTGGCTGACTGGCCCAGGAATGTTTAAATACTGGGAGAAAATAACTGGAGGAGAGGAGATCCTGACATGTAGTAAGTGGACAGACAGGCTGTGAGCATTCAGAATGGACTCCACTGGATATGTGAGCATAAAAGATGGAAAAGGAAGCTGGAAAGAGAAGGTGGGGTGGGGGGGGAAACCATGAAAAACACTGACGAGTAAAAGCTAAAGGAAAATCCAAAGGCATTTTATAAATATTAGGGACAAGCGGATAACAGGGAAAGTGGGTCCCAGTGAAGGACCTAAATGTCTGATAGGTTTGATTGAGAATTTTTTTTGAGAAAGTGGCTAGCTGTATGTGTGCATGACGGTAATACAATGGACATAGTCTACCTGGACGTCGGTAAGGCTTTTGACAAGGTCTCACACAGGATACTGATCAAGAAAGTAAGCAGCAACAGGATCCAAGGTAATTTGGGAAATTGGATCCAAAATTGGTTTAGTGGTAGAAGGAAGAGGCCGAGATTGTTTGAGAGACCGTGTGCCTGTTTCAGTGGCGTACCATGGAGTTCAGTGTCGTGTTCCTTGCTGTTGAAGTGCCCACTAATGATCTAGGCATGAATGCAGGAGTTTTAAATCAGTCAGTTTGCAGGTGACACAAAAACTCGTGGTGTGATAAATAGTGAGGAGAATAGTCTCAGGCCGAAAAGGACAATACAGACACAGGTTGGTCAGATGGGTAGAACATGGCAAATGGAATTTAATCCTCAAAAATGTGAGGTGATGCATTTTGGGAGGACTAACAAGGAAAGGGAGTACATTATAAATGGCAAGACCATAGGAAGTAGAGAGGATCAGAGAAATCTTGGTGCGCATGTCCGCAGTTCTTTGAAGGCAACAAAATAGACGGATAAGATGGCATATGGGGTATCTGTCTTTAGTAGTCCAGGCATTGAATACTGGAGCAGGGAAGTTATGATGGAGACGTTAGCAAGGCCATAGTTGTAATGTGTACAGTTCTGGTCATTACATTACAGGAATGTCTTCATACAAGACAGCGTGCAAAGGAGATTTATCAGGGTGTTGCCTCAGCTACAGCATTCCAGCTATTAAGAGAGAGATTAGATAGCCTGGGATTGTGCTCCTTGTGGCAGAGAGGTGACCTGATTGAGGTGTACACAATTATTAGGGGCAGAGATAGGAAACAGCTTTTCCTCTTAGGAGAGGGATCAATTACCAGAGGGCACAGTTTTAGGATCAAGAGGAGGAAGTTGACAGAGGATATAGGAAGTTTCTTTTAAATTTGGAGGATGGTAGCTATATAGAACCCACTCCCTTAAAAAGGGTAGTAGAGGCAGGAATGATCACAATATTTTAGTCTTTAGATGGATCACTTGAACTACCACAGCATATATAGCTACAGGCCAAGTGCTGGAAAATGGGACTAGAATAGGTAGGTGCTTGATGACCCATCAGGATGAGATGGGGCTGAAGGGTCTCTTTCCATACTGTAAAACTCTGACTAAAGAATGCTACATTGTTGTCGAAAAACACTATTTTACATGGTATAAGTTATTCTGTGATATGACATTACATCATCTAAATTACAGTGACCATCACAAAAAGGACCTGTTATCATCCTACAATATAGGTGACTAGTCATGATATCGTTCTTTTGCCATAAAGAAATCAGCTCATTTCTCACAATCAAACTCCTTTTACATCATTGTTTCCATCTTCAAGCGCAGAAGTTGAAAGTTGAATTGAAAACAAATAGAAGTCACCTTTCCTTATTTGCATTCTCTTTCTAAGTGTGTGAGGAACAACAGTTGCAGTACAGGAATGACTAACAAAGCGTATGGAAAGGGAAAGAACACACTGTTAAGGGGAGCACCACAGTCAATCAAGAATTTAAAAAGAGCACAGATGTTGAGGTTGGATCAGTTTGATGCAAACTAGGAGGTGCAGTTAGTCAGAATTTTCAAAGCAGCCATTATGAAAATGATTGGCTTGTTTTCTTCTCAACCATGTTGATAATTACATGGAGTGAAAAAAAGGCAGTTTCCAAAAATTCAACTACAGACAAATACTTTAGAATCAAGTCTCAGGCTTCGAACGCAAAAACAACCTTCACTGGAGAAATTCTCCAATTTGTGTGAAAAGCAGTATTTCATTCTGAACTTTATTCTAAGGACTCTTTAGCTCCCGATAATGATTTTTCACACATTTAACTGCTGGTTTAGCTACTTTCCAATTACTAATTACCTTAAAGAGACAAGCAAAAAGCACCTTGCTTTCTCAGTTTGATCTTACTATTTCCATTAAGATCATTATGAAATTAAACTACTTGACTTGTTCACATTTCTGATTTCTCATTTTACCCGATTTATTTTTATTATTGGTGGTGCAATAACCTGACAATTATTTATTTCACAGGCCACACTTTCAGGTGTGATAGCTCTGAAAGGCAACATGGCAAATAAATACTGGACACGAGGTGTAGAAATCACATTATTTAAAATGCTTTACCTGTACGATTTCTTAATGTCCTCTGGCGTAGCATTTTTCTCAAGTCCCAGAACAACGTATAGTGTTTCCCCTGAGGTGGACAATGAGCGCTGCCTTTGGTCAGCCATTTTACACTAAGAGAAGTAAAAAGATAATGAGAAAACACAAACAGACGTTTCTCAGCGAACATAGATTTAGTTCAAATGGCATTTCAAAGCAAATGACGACTTAACCACTGGAAATATGTTACAGTAGCACTATTTTAGAAATTATTAATATGTGAAAGAAACAAATTTAGAGAAAATTGACCTAAATTTTTCCAGTGCATTGTATCTGTGCTGACTGATTAAAAACTGCATCCTCTACTGTTTAACATGGATGTCAGTTGTAACTTCGAAACCTCCAAAGCTGTAAGTTATGGTGAAATGCATTACATTTAAATTAATTAAATTTGCTGAATACATGTGATGACTGAAACTATAATTTCTCACATGCTACAGTAATTACAATGGATTGTTACATTACGTACAGATGTTAGTTTTTACAATGTATTTCACAAGCTATATTCTACATCATTGCATTACACAACTTCTTATATTTCAATGTGCAAGGAGGTTCAAATTACATTTGAATTTTTGCTACTTGTCCAGAAAAAAAAACTGAAAATTTGTAAACATCTATCAAATTGAGACAAAGACCTCCGTACACCCATCTGTAAAACTGTACAGAAGTGGATTTCACTACATCTGATCTGCAAATTTTATGGGCAGATGCAGATTGAAGATACCAACACCACACAGTGCCCCTTTGTTAACTTTACCGTATTGCAGCCAATACATGACACACAGTAAACATATGCATTTATTCATCTTGGCTGCACATTTACAATAGCCTTTTAAAAAAGTTACACTTCCAGTGTTGACATTTTAAACTAGATTTTGATTTCATGAGTTTTAGATTACTGTCATGGTTAAATATTCAACATTTTGCCCCCGCCCATCATGTCCATCTTTTACGTTTTACCAAAAGTGATTCAGATTTTTAACACACTTCTTAGAAAAGACAAACATGGTTATTTACCACTAATGAAAACAGTGTGCTCACATTAAATACCAGAAGGCAGACATTTAAGTTGTTACAGCATAGCTTTCGCCACGAGTAGAAACAATCCTGATTTAATATTTGTCATCACAAGTAGTCTCCTGATGGATTTATAGGCAAGTCATCATTACCAGAAAGTACTCGTCCATATTGCTGCCTGCCAGTAATACTCTTGAAATTCAGTAAGTTAAAAGACAAAAAGCCAGAAATATGAAAGACACACATTATGCTGACAAGAAACAATATAACAATAAAATCTGAAGTATTAAAAAGTGATTAACAAATGCCAGTAATTGACAAGGGTGCAGTATGAAACATAATAAAGAATACTTGGCAAGGATTTCAAATGGAAAAAAAATCTTTGACCAACTGAGTCAATTTTTGACAAGATAACAGAGACAATGGTAATGCATTTTGTAAAATCTACCTGAATTTTCAAAAGGCCTTCAACTGATGTGCTCCATAATAGTCCAATGAATACTGTCAGTCAATGCACGGTTGAGCAAATAACAGAATAAACTGGTAGCTGGCTTGACTCAGATAGAAAACGCAAGTGAATAAAAAGGATAGTCATTCTGAGTGATAGAAGGGAAATTTCAGAAGGATCCATGGCAGTATCAATGCTGCACGAAATTTACAATGATTTGAACTTCAGAATCAAAAGCAATTTCTAAATATGTGGTGCTGCCTTCTGAATTGTTTGCTGCATCTGTATACAAACTATCAGTGACGTATGAACAAGAATACCAAGGTCTCTTTGGACAAATACAATTTCCAATCTCTCATCATTTAAGAAATGCTCTTCAATCTTGTTGTTCCTCTCAAAGTGGATGGTCTCAGTTACCCACATTTATTTTCCATTTACTGTGCTCTTGTTCACTCACTCAGCCACTCTAAATCCCCTTGGAACCTCTGTTTCCTCTCATTTCCATCAAGTTTTGTATCTTTCACAAACTTGGAAAAATTACAACTGGCCCCAGATCCAAACTATAGGTATGGATTGTTAAAAGTTGGGATACGAAGCCCTGATTCAATAGTACCTCACTTGTAGCAGCCTGCCAACCGAGAATGACATTTATTCCTACTCATTGCTTATGGGGAAATTTGGCTTGGAAGTAGATGATCAACCCTGATCTAGAGTGGTAGAGCAGGGCTGAGGGGCTGAATGGCCTATTCCTGCATTCATGTTCCAAGGAACATACTCACTGACATATCGGTTGGGTGCCACCAGACCATTTGGCACCTGACTTCATTACAACATTGGCCCAGGCATGGACAAGTAGTAAACTCCTTAGGAAAAAAGAGGTAAGAATGACTGCCTTTGGGATCAAGATAGCATTTGACTGAGTATGTCATCAAGAACCTAGAAAAACTGGAGTTAATGGGAATCAGGGCGAAACACTCTTCTCGTTGTAATCATATCTTGCACAAAGATGATGGTCATGCTTGTTGGGGACCAATAATTTCCGTCTCAGGGTATCACTGCAGAAGTTTCTCAATGTAGTGTTCCAGGCCCAATTAACTTTAACTGCCTCAATCACCTTCCCTCCATCAGACATTGTTCTGTATCATTCATAACTTTCCAAGTATTAAAGTAGTGCCTGTACTCCTGTGCAGCAAGACCCAGGCAACATCCAAGCTTGAACTAATGGATAGCACAAATGCTAAAAGTTACTTAAGTGGCAGGCAATGAATATTCCAAAGAGAATCTAATAGTTTCCCTTTGATATTCAATGGCATAAATCACAATTTCCAGTCTCTTCATCCTGAAAGTAAAGATTGACCAGAGAATGAACAAGACCAAAGTTCAGGAAATCAGAATGACGAAGTAGTTTGGATAGACATGAAAAATGATAAATGGAAAGAAATCACTTGGAGAAATGTTGTATAGGCCCCCTAAAATGTAACCACAGAGCAGAATGGAGTATCAAGGAAGATAATATTGCGAGATTCTTGGAAAAAGGCATAGTAGTAAATCATGGGGGAAATTTTGGTCTGCAGAATATGTAGACTAGAAAAATCAGATGAGCAAAAGGTAGCCCAGGTTGTGGATGGGGGTGCCAACATACCATCCACTAATGCTTTAGTGATGTTCCATCACTTCTAAGTCCTGAAATTGCCTGTTGAAGTCCTCCAAATTCCTCGGGTGTGCAGAGGTCTTCTGCATGGAACCATTTTTCTCCACCCTAGTCTCTATCCTTATCCTGCACTTCACAGCTTGTTCAGTTTTGACATTATGTACGTAGTGAACCCGAAAATGAGCACCACACATTGTTCCTTGACTTAAGAAAATTTACGACTTCAGGCATATCTAAAAATATTTGTGGGACCTTTGATCAACTTTACTACCTTAGCATGGAAGGTTAATTCACTGCAGCTCACGTTGAGTTTAACACGCAAGGCCTTAAACAGGGGAGCTGAAGGGCTCTTGTTCAAGTCGAACTTGTAACCTTAACAGCAACTTTCATTGCATGAAAAAGTTCATAACCTTACTCACTGTTGCTTGCTGGCAGATTTATACAGTGGTAATTCATAAAGAGGCAGGAAAGCAGGACCTTTTCTGCAAAATACAACAAACTCCACATTTGCACGAAGTAGAGCTGGCTCATCAACAGTTGTGATGGTGAAATAATTACACAGAGGCTGGTATCCCATCATCAAATCACCCTTTATTTACTTGTGAACAATACACTGGCTGCGGCCAGCCAGCTCAGAGTCAGTCCCCCAAACAGAGGAGATTCTAAATGCCCTGTTTATATTGGTCAGCCAGGGGTTCCTGATTGATTGGCCCAGGTTAACAACCCCAATGTTCTTCTTGACCAGAAGATGCACTTCATTCCAATCATTATATCCCTCCCCCTCCAAGTCCCGGGATGTAGGTCTGGTCTTTCTCGTAGCTTTTCCTGCGACGTTTTCACTCCAGATCCAGTTCCTCTGACTCAGATTCTAATAAGTGACATGTACCAGACTGTAGCCCATCACTTGCGCCTGGAGTGTCTTGGGAGAGTTTCCTCCTCTTCTTCTAGCAGAAGCAGTATGGAGGCTGCATCCATATTGGATGCTGAGTGTTCCTCAGCACTAGGCACCAGGGAGAACCTATGGTTTCTGACAGGCCTTCTGGCTGTTCCATGGGGCCAGGTATGTTTCGTTCCAGCCCAATTTGCAAGGCAACACTTTCAGGTCTGTCTCACCTACCCAAACTTTAAGCCACGGGACCTGTCCTCACGTCAACCTCACCTCATACCCATACTGGGCCATTCCCACAGTTACAGCACTAAACTTTGTCCCCCGAATTAAACCGTCTCTCTCGCTTCGAGGCGGCACGTGGCCAACACTGGTGCTCCTGCTGCTGTTTCACACCTCCAACCCAACCAGGTCTGGAACTATTAGGTTTAAACTTGGTGCAGAGTCTTCTCCCCATCAGCAACTCCGCTGGAGCCATCCTTGTTGTTGCGTGCAGGGTGGTCCTATAAATCGAACAGCAACTGGGACAGTCTGGTATCAAGTGACACTATAGCCTGACTTCAATGTTTGGACTACTCTTTCCGCTAGACCATTGGACAATGGATGGTGTGAAGCTGTCCTTATGTGCTGAATGCCATTCAATTTTCGGAAATACTCAAATTTCCTACTGGTAAATGACGCCCCATTGTCCGTGACCAATACTTGTGGGTGTCCATGTATCGTGAACAATGCTTGCAGCTTCTCAAATAGTCATCCCGGAGTTTGCCAAATGAACTTTATGCATGTTCAACCACTTTGTGGATGCCCATTCAAATGGCCAGGAACATTGAGCCCATAAAAGGATCGACATAGTCAACACGCAACCAAGTCCAAGGTTTACCCAGCCACACCCATGAACATGGAGGTGCTGCTGGTGGCACCTTTTGTCCTTTTTGGACTCTTGCACCTCCCCACCAACACAGCAATGTCAGCATCCAACCCCGGCCACCAGACATCGCTTCTTGCCAGTATCTTCATCTTGGAAACTGCTGGATGACTCTGGTGGAGTTCAACGAGCATCTGGTGGTGACCTTTACTCAAGGCAACCACTCTTGCTTCCCAAAAGTAGTATGCTGTCCCCTACAGTGATCCAATCTCACCAGGTCCAGAAAGGTTTCAATCCTGGTTGCGGTAACCCTTCTGTCTCCCCCATTACCACCAGCTGTTTTAGTTTTGCTAGGATGGGATCGGTTTTGTCCATAGTCAGATATTATTAGTGGTGACTGGAAGGGCATCCAGGAAGTTTAAAGCCAAAATGGATCTTCCAGGAGAATCACCACCAGTGAGAAGCAGCTCAAGGCATCCGTGTTAGCCACTTGGCTTCCTGGACAGCGTTCTAACTTTTACTTGCATGCGCTGAGAATAAGGGCTCAACGCTGAATTCTCCTGAAAGCTATGGGCAGCACCATCTTGTCTTCCTTCAGTAGGCCTAGCAGGGGTTTGTGATCTGTTAAAGTGACAAATTCCTATCTGTAAAAAGGTACGGGTAGAACTTCCTCACACCAAAAGATGACTACCAAACCTTCCTTCTCCATCTGGACATACTTGGCAAAGTCCGGGAAGCATATCCCATTGGGAGTTCCTCTCCGTTGGGCCACCTGGCAGCCAGCACTATCCCAATACCATACGGGGAAGCATCGCACCA
The DNA here is from genome assembly GCF_021869965.1 of Rhincodon typus. NCBI lineage: Eukaryota > Metazoa > Chordata > Chondrichthyes > Orectolobiformes > Rhincodontidae > Rhincodon > Rhincodon typus. The sequence goes on along the minus strand of NC_063350.1, from coordinate 28,351,789 downwards.
CTTCTCACTTTGCATCATAGTGGGCCAACATCTTAAGATGATGATAACTGCTTTTTCACTTCCCTAAAGGCTACTTCTTGACTATACAACCAATTTCAAGGCTTACTCTTTCTCGATAGCAGGTGTAAGGGTGCCAAGATGGAGGCCAGGTTACATAAGTTTTCCGTAATAATTCACTAACCTAAGGAAAGTCCATTGCTCCGGTACAGATGATGGAGCCGGGGTTCCTTTGATCTCCCTCACTTTCTCTCCAACGGGTGTACGCCTTTAGAATATTTAAGCACTATGTTCAAGTTCTCCAACGGCTCTTTATTGGTCTTCCCCAATATTGGTACGTCATCCAGATAAATGGCCTTTGTAAAATGTTTGCAAAAGGCTGCTGGAAAAGGGCACAAGCTGATGATACCCCAAATGGCAGTCTTGTATATTGATATAAATCCCTATGGGTATTAATTGTACCATACTTCTGAGACTCTTCATTTAGTCAAAATTGCAGATAAGCATGAAGCTAGACATGAGCCATAAATGACAGCCCCCCTGCCAACTTTGCATACAAGTCCGCCGAGTGATCGGGTATTTATCCAGCTGAGAAGTGCTTTACCATTTGCTTAAAATCCCCACAAGGGCGAACTGAGCCGTCAGGCTTCACAATCGGTATGACCAGATCTGCCCATTGTGCAAACAGCATTAGTTTGATGATTCCTTTGCTCTCCAGCCTCCTGATTTCTGCCTCTATGTTTGTCTGTAAGGCAAATGGCACTAATTGTGCATTGCACAAATCGCAGAATTGTTTCCTGGTCAACATGTAAACTGGCTTTGCGCCCTTTGATAGCCCCAAGCCCTTCCTGAAATATTTCCTGGGTATTACATTAGGACTTCAGAGGCAGCTGTTTTCTAGTTGAAAATGTTGACTTAATCTAGGTGAATCTTTTTCAACCAATTCCGCTCCAAGAGGCTAGGGCCTGAGCTTCTTGCTACCAAAATCGGTGGTAACAGCACCAACTGCTTCTCATAGGAGACCAGAACCAAAGTTTATACTCTCAATTTGCAACAGTTCCCCGGTGTATGTTCTCAGTTTGGCTAAGGTCTTAAGGGTTGGAGTCCCAAGAGAATCTCATTAAAGACGGATTCTGCAATCATAGATACAGCTGCACTGGTATTGACCCCGATGGGAACTGGGTGACCATTTAACCAAACATTAATTTTAATTGGTTCCGGTTTGGATGTCGCTAATCAACTTAATTGTTCCAACTCACATAGGGAGACTTTCCAGGGTGTGTACTCTCCTGGGTACGAACATAAGTTTTTAAATTCAAGTCAGGCCTTGTAGGCCTCCCATGCTGACTCGAGTCTGCATACCAGCAGCAACTACAATGCCTTGCTGGCCCAGATCCTGAAGAGCTTTTTAAGCCACTCGGCAGAGGCTGGTCTTTGTTGTGGGATATGCCCTGTGTGAGGCTCTGCGATCGCCTATTCTCAAGTGGTTTTCCCCAAGCTCCAATCGGACAGGCGAGGGTGTCACTTCCATTGGGACGGCCCTGTAGCTCCTATGCTCCACTTGCTGCAATTTCTAATGACAAAGCCAGTTGCAGTGCCTGTTTGAAATCCAGTTGCGCTTCTGCATGGTTATGTCATTAATACCCCATGACTGTCTCAACATCTTGTTCAGGGTTAACCCAAAATCACGTGCCTCTGCCAGTCGTCTCAAGCTCGTCAAGAATCCCAATATGGATTCCCCTGGTTCTCTAACAGCTGAATAAAACTGACAGTATCTCAGAACTAGTGGTGGTTTGGGGCAGTAATATTCCTTAACCAACTCAATCAGCTCTTGGAAGGTTTGTGTCTGGTGCTTGTGGGAAAGTTAGGCCAGTTATAACTGAAAATGCTGCAGAAGTCAGAAGGATTACTCGTTTTTCATCTGCCCCAACGTCATTTGCCCAGGAAAATATGTTGCATTCTTTACGCATACTGGGCCCAGTCTTCACTGCAGGATCAAACTCGTCAAGCTTCCCAAATAAAGGCAGAGTGCCAGAAATGATTACCCCACATACTGTTTTCTCCCAACACCACTGAAGTAACTGCACAGAGGCTGATATCCTGTCACCAAGTCACACTTATTTACTTATGCACAGTACACTGGCTGAGGCCAGCCAGCTCGGTGTCAGTCCCTTGAACAGAGGAGATTCTAAATCCCCGGTTATATTTTTCTCCCCCCTTGTTAATATTGGTCAGCCAGGACTTCCTGATTGACCCACCTTAGCAACCCCAATCAAGGATCTTGTTGCCAATAAGATCTACCTGCTTCCAAACACCACAGATGGAAACCAATTTCTTGATCAGAATGTTTTTCTCAAGCCATTTACCTTCTGAATTTGTAGTTGATATCTTCATCCTTTGTTCTCTTAAGGGGCAAAAAGGGTGAAGGGATCCTCTAATTATGTCCTTTACAAAAGCACAAAAACCAAACAAAAATCAACTCGGCAGTATCTGTCATGTGGATGGATTCACTGAACTGCAGTGAGAAGCATTCAGTCTTTCAGGTCCTGCTGTAGTTGCTGACGTATTTAGAGAAAGTTTCCACTTGTCTTATTACTGTGGAAGCATCAAGTGACATACTTTGGATTGTCATTATTTCTTCTTTGCTCAAAGTCTTTGGAAACAGTCATAGTTACTGCTTTTCTTTCAAAAAAAAAAATACCTTCCCATCTGTGAAAGGCTTGTGTTTGGTCAGAAGATGGCAAACATGAAATGCTCCTTCAATGCAGGCCTTACCTTTTGTTGCTGGTTTTGGAAAAAAAAAGACTGCTGAGTTTTCACAAAGACCTTCAGCTCACCAAATTTCTTTGTCTGCAGCAAACTTTTCTAGGAAAGCTATCGTGAATTCACTGTGCATCATCGTTTGGTACCATTCCAATTCTCTGTTTTACTAATTGACATTCTTTGGTGATGTTCAAGTAAAATGTTCTCATCTTTTACAGTTGTGAAAACAGAAATTCATTTTCACATCCTCTATGGAAGCTGTACATTTTTGGATTCTCTTCAGGTGGTCTAGGTTCATCACTGATCATTGTTGCTTCATCTTGCAATTTGTGACATCACACTGCCGTTGGTCACACTGCAGGTAAGCCTGTGGATCTGCAACACAAACATTCAGAATGCTGCTACTTGCTTTTAGTGTTGCTTGGATATTGGACACAGGGGAATGGCAGCATATCCTGAAATTTTACTTCTTTTTGCATAGGCCTATTAGAAAAGCAGCTGGGAAAAAAACAACTTCAGGTCTACACAGAACACATTGGTTCCTTGTATATTTCTTATTCATTTGTTTGCAGTGTCATCATGTAACCTGCTTTACCCTGCAATGGCAGTCCATTAGGACCAAACTGAAACATGATGCAACAAGCTGGCAAAGTTTAAGAGCAAGCATTTTTCTCTAGCTATGCGGCTTCTGGGAGCAGAAGTCATGCAGCGCCATGATGATGTACCCGTATGTAACGAGATTAACTGTTAGAGACTCTGTTCAGACAGTTGATCACATTCTCGGTTAAAGTTCAGAATCCTATCTATTAGTTAAAGCAAGGTCATGCATCACCCCTCAAATTGAATAATGCTAATTCTTTGTAGAAGCAAAAGATCCTGCAGGCAATTTTAGATAAACAAAAATTCTTCATGCATCACCCATGGATATCCTTAAAATTCTCTTGTCACACCTATCCTAATCCCTCCGAAAAAACCTCCAATAATCAGTTTAAAATTTCCAGTACTGTCTCCCACCTCTTATTTTCAGGAGTGATATTTCCAAACAGTTCAACAAAAGGTGTCTAAGTTTAAAGGAACATTTTCCCAAGTTAAGGATACAAAACAAAAGGTTGAAAACCCATATCCTTTTCCAGCATTTAAAACACATATTGCTAGGTAAACATTAAATGAAACTGCATTTTCCACCTCAGCTAACAAACAGATGTAACTTAGGAAGACAGTAATGTCAGGAAAATGGATGCTATTCTTTCAATCATTCCTGAGGGCATAATCAATAACATCAAATTATGTGAATAAGTGTCTTTATATAGTTTTGATAACTATTACAGCATTTACCAAAACCTGTCTTTATCTAAGGCACAAATTATAACTGGCAAAGACCCATCCAGGTAATTGGAGGAAATCGGCAGGATTGATCTCAATAGACACTTCATGAAGCTTAGGAAAGGGATCAGATAGCACATGAAGGCTTGGGTTCAAATCCAGTCTTGATATACAGATTAAGTCAGTTGCTTTTCCAGATGTGTGCTGCCAATATCCTGCCTGTAAAGTAGCCACTATACTTGTTGATGGAACACATCATCCTGACAGAAACAGCGTGGGAAGGTTAGGCCTTTAAAAGGGCTGCAGATAGTAAAATAGTGTGATGTGGAGGTGCTAGCGATGGACCGGGTTGAACAAGGTCAAAAATCACACAACACAAGGTTATATTTCAACAGGTTTATTTGAACACAAGCTTTTGGAGCATTGTCCCTACCTCAGGTGTAATGACAAAGGAAGTATCAAGACACAGAAATTCTCAGTAAAAAGATCAAAGAATTATACAACTAATGCAAATGTATTAATAACCCTGAATTGGCTGGCTGACTCCCTCCTGCTAAATCCTTAATCAGTTAGAAAGAAAATGCAGGTTTCGATTCATTAATATGCAAACTCTGAATTGCCTTGTGATTTTTGACCTTAAAATACAGTGAGACTTGAGACTTGTTGTACAAGAGTTGTGTTCATGAATAATTCAATATTCCTGATCTTTTGATGATTCCTGCCTTAATTTAGAGACTTTCAAAGATTGTAAGAGAACAATAACAGGGAACTAAGCACCCGAGTTCTTGCAGCCTTTCAACAATTTCATTCTGAAACACCTATTCCAGGAAGTGAATCAGTTTCCAAGTGGGGAGAACAAAATGAAATTCTGGGGAAAAATGTTTAGCAGTGAAAAAAAATTAGTACAATAAGGAATATTCAGAAGAGTTGGCCCTAAAGATATTTTTTTAAAAAATGGCCTTACCAGAGGAAAAAGTGATAGCAGTACTGATGTCACTTCTGCTGACTGTCTGGAACAGTTTCTCACATTCAACACTCAAGCCAACAAACAGACCCTTGGCCTATATTGTCACTGAACTCTTTGACAGTCCCCCTGCCAGCAAGGCCCTCGAAGACCATGGAAACTAACCACAAGCAAATGAAGCAACTGTTACCAAATGTTCCATCTTCAGTAAAATGCAAGAAAAAAAGCTTAAGATTGGTGAAAACTCAACTAATCAAAGTTTGCACTTTTGCAGATAAAATCTGCTTGCAATAAAAAAAATTAGGTGGTCTGGGATTGTAAATAGTGTTGAAATGTTGGAACGACCCCATTTTATGAAGTAACTGTTCTAGGAGAGGGCAGACACCTGAAAGGAGAAACAAAAAGGTGCGTTCCTGGTAGCAGGTTGGTCAGCAACAGCAAAAAATCACAGCACCTCAAACTTTTAGAGAAGCAAATTACAAGTCAACATTCTGCACTATGTTAGACAGTAGAATATTTCATATTTGTTAGCACTACCAGTGACAAAAAAAATTGTTCCCGTTTGTTTAGCTAGGACTTCAAACTGCCTCAAATCAGATTCACTTGAGTCTAACGGGAAGAATCAGAGTCTTAGCCCATCATTGACATTTAAGGTCCATTAATGAATATCAAAAGGAAAAATACACTGAATGTTGAAAATCTGAAGTTAAAATCAATGCTGGAGAAACTCAACAGGTCTGGCAGCACCTGTGGACAGAGGAACAGCACAAACGGTGAAGCAATACATCAAATCCTCAGTTCTGAAGAACAGCAACATCAAACTTGAAACGTCAACTTCGTTTTACTCTCAATTCATGAACAAGACTGCCTAGTTAATCAGGAACAGCAACCCTGGGGTATCGTGTGGAGCAAGCAAACAATGAAATCAATCAAGTATGATTGATTGTTGCAATTCTTTAATACTAGGTGAAACATCTTGGGGTCAATTTAATGACCATTACTTTGCTCGTTTCTCTACTACAATCACCCCGTAAGCCGCTTTGTTATTAGCGGTTTATTACACAATGGAGGGGACTTAATCTCTTAAAAGTGGTCGGTAGGCAACAGGAACTCCTACCAAATGGCAAGGTGAATTATAAGAGCAAATCAAAGTGCATGACGACAATGATGGTCAAAACATTGGTACCTAATGCAATTGGTTGTTCAAGGATATGCAACATGAAGTTTCAGCTGCTGTTACTTTACCTTTTGTAACCAATTAATTGAACCATGTACAAACTATACATCAAATTATATGCATAACCAGTCTCCAAAATTCAGTCAGTTGTTATTGTATAACAACCTGATGACACTGGGTCTTGAATACAATAATGTGCCAGCCATCTTTGATGTGATCTTTTGTACTCGTCTTTACATCGCTAACTACTTAGAATCTGTGGATCCAATGGTTAAGCAATCTTTCTCTGTAAGGTCTCTTGGCTGTTGAGCATCATAGGTAACTGTTGTTTGAGCTGAAATTTATTAACATGGCCCAGGGATAACACTTAGAACATTCCCTGTTAGCATGCTTCCAAATAGTAGCATACGGTGTTTTCACTCACCAAATCATTAGGGAAACTCAATGGCTAAAAGCAGGAACATACTGTTTATGAATGTTTGGATTTTAATCCACAAATATTGAAACATAGATCAGTCCAGAGACAGGGTGACTGGATTAATGTATAAAACCTAGTGATAGACTACACACCATTCTTACCTTGCACAATAGTGCTTCCAGACAGTCTTAAGAACAAAGGCAGAAAATTGAACAAAACATTTGCTGGAGTCTAGAAATCTGCATAATTTTTTTTTGCATTCTCTCCCCTTTCCCTCCACTATATTCAGCTGGTTTATTTTTTCTAAGGGCTTACCCCCCAAAATCGACCTACAACATGGTAGCTGTACAAGAATAGCCATTGTAGCACTGGAAAAATGCTGTCAAGCATGGCATTTTTATAAAATTGATTGGCTATAAAATAAAAGACAATGGAGTACAAAATTAGGGAAGTCATGCTAAAGTCTATGCATAGCACTAGTTTGACCACAGGTGGAATACTACAAAAGATTTTAGCCCCATATCCAAGGAAAGATGTACTGGTATTGGAGGGAATCCAGGGAAAATTCATATTCAAATCTCAGATATGGAGGGATTTTCTTATGAGAGGAGGTTGAGTAGGTTAGGCCTATACTCATTGGAATTCACAAGAATGAGAGAAGTTCTTATTGACTCTCAGGGCAACTGACAGCAGGTGGAGAGGTTGGTTTTCCCTTCTAGGATATTCTAATAGGTCACCTGTTTAAGACTCATGAGGAAGGATTTCTTCAGACAGAAATGTCAATCTAGCATTCGTTAACACAAAGTTCTGCGGAGGCTGCCTCATCAAGCATATTCAAGGTTGAGATAGACAGATTTTGCAATCAGTAAGGAAATCATGATCTTGATCAAAAGAGGTTCTACAGATGCTTCTCCACCAGGGGAGAGCAGTATGTTTTAACAGATAATGGACAGCAGATGCTGGCCATGAACATGGTCAGCACTGGGAACTGGTTCCACCTGGGAGACATGTATGCTCCAATAGATGAGCTCAGCACTGGGCTTTCTGGGAGGAGTTTGCTGTTGATGTTAGAGCATGACGATTTGAAAGCTCTCTGCCTAACCTCCCATTAATCAACCATTGGAAGTTCAGAGAATGTAAAATAAGTTACAAGAATCACAGACTTCAGTCCGTGAACTGAAAAGGTGTCCATGATCAACAACTTCAGAAAATCAACCATGAAATAATCATACGCGCCCGTGGAATAACAAATTGTGAAAATCACTCATGTAATCTGAAAGGATGACTTTAAAACTTGGAAGTAGTTAATAAAATTGGATTCATTGTCCTGGGATATTAACAAAAACGTTTGCCTTCATCTGGAGCTCAAGATTGACACTTGCAACCTTATGGCGGAGTCAGCATTTGCTCCCAAAAGTAATGAAAGTTCAAAGGCTAAAATAATCAAGAGGAGAAAAATGGTAGAAACACCTGGGGATGTTTCTCTACAGTCAAGTATAGAACAATTCAGAATCAAGTATTTCATTGGTCAGACTGCTACTTGTTAGGGGCATGTTCAATTCATCCTTTATTCTGTCCCAATATGCCAGGAGCCCAATGTGGGTGGCACATTTTATTACACTTAAACGTTTCCTACCACCAATCTTTGTTGTCTATTTGGCTCCAATTTTTGATTTGGTGTTGAATTATACAGTTTCAGCTGTTGCTGACATCCACCCAGAATTCGATGTAGAACACAAGATTCATCTGGGTTAAGGATACTACAAGCTAAAATGGAGATATTTATTTCAATAGCTTAAACTTGGTTCAAACCAAAAATACTAGAAATAAAAAAAGCATGGGAACTCCAACGGGACCAAATTGTGCAATTGTGTAGAATGCGATAGCAATTTGGCAGCACACTTCCATTGTCCCAGTTTCTTATTTCCATTGAATGGGTTGGTGAAAAATATGCATCAATAATTAATCTTATCTATTTATCCATCACAGGGTGTGTCAAAGCAATGTTTCCTGCTTCAAAATATATTTCACACAAGAAAGGAGGTTGACACATTTCTGTACAAATATTAGTAGCACATGTAGTCAAATCAAGCGATTGCAAATACAAAAATATTGTTAACTGCTGCTTAGCTTTTCAATTATTTAGTTACCTCACTGTACACAGCATTTGGCATTTTACAAGAAGCATTACAAAAGAACTGAAGGGCATTCTATTAAAAGGTTAATTAACAGTAGTCAAACAGGAGGCTGGAAGAACACAGCAAGCCAGACAGCATCACCTTCTTTCCTCCAGATGCTGCCTGGCCTGCTCTGCTTCTAGCCTCCTGTTTGTCTACCTTGGATTCCAGCATCTACAGTTTTTTTTTGTCTCCAATTAATGGTAGTACTGAGGATTATTCAGAGGAGAAAAATATCTGCAGACTGGATAAGAGAAACTAGTACAATGGCATGTTTCACCAAATTAAAACCTTGGTTAGATCTCAATACTGTGCAGTTTTGATCTCTCATATAGGTTTGACATTAATTATCAAGCAAAAAAAAAAGTAGGATCCTACATCGGTTTGGGGGGGGGGGGGGGGGGGGGGAGGGGGGGCTTACAGGCAAGTTGTTCAAGGCTTGGTGCTAAAATGTCAAGAGTTAGCCCCATTCCCAGAGAATAGTGGACCACTAGAATAGGCTGGCAATCATAATAAACATGGATTCTTTGAATCCTTTAAAATCACAGCTAGACCTGTATGTGGCTGGTGCAGAGATCACCTTTTAAAAGAAGAGATGGTACTAAAAAGAGTAATAAATCAGGAGCAATGCGATTTCCTGGAATGGTTTCAATCTGTTAAAAGTCAAGGAGGATTTTTCAGGTTTATTCCACTAACTCACCTTGCATTCCCACTCCTGTTTGGAGATCACATGGTTTTGGGTGACTATGCAAGTAACCTGGATGATACTGGCCAAGGTGTTCATAAGGTGTTCTCTTTAAGATACCACATATGCTCAGCCGTGCAAAGAGCAACGCTACCATCTGTTTAAAACAAAAAGATTACGCACAAAACAGAATTGGAGTGGATGTTGGAAAGGAATGTGATGCATTAATTGCATGGGGCAGGGCTGGAGAGGGGAGGTTCTTTTTCTGCCCACTGGATTCCAAACATCCATACACTGCACGGAACTATACTGTTACAGAATACAGCGACAAAATCTTCACCAGCTTGCAATAAATAATACCATGGTTTGTATCCTTGAAACACTCCTTCACAGGAAACTAAGCTGAATGATTCCTTTGGTTAGTTTTCAAATAATTTTGAAGACAATTAAATGTAATAGTCAAGATGAAATTGAATTTCAAATGTGTCAACATTGGCCTCTTTTCACAAAACAATTATACTGGTATAAAAGTAGATAATTAGCTGCTAAATGCAGATACTGAGCACTCGCACTTATGTGCCAGTTTAGTTTAAACTTTTATTGAAGTGATGCAGCTCCATTTCTTACTGATTACATGCTGAAAACATGGAGGACTTAGGCCCACCAAAGAATATTGTGGTAAAGATTAGCAACACAGAGGATACCATTTGTTAAAACACAGTCTTAAGTGTGCACTATTGTATTTGAAGAAATATTTATGCGAACTGCCTCATAATATTAGCTAGAAACAAAATCTTGATCAAATGATTGGCTAATTGCTTGAAGGCAATGCATACAAAACCACAACAGTTTATAAGGACTTAGCCAATGTCATGTTTGCACTTCTCATCTTCTCCCCAATGTTTGCAGTTCCCTTACTAATATTCAGGTAATGTTGAAATATACCATACCCGCTCCTGTCAAGGGGTTCTGAGACCAAACTGCCAGCTGAAAGTAGGAGATAGTAGGAACTGCAGATGCTGGAGAATCTGAGATAACAAGGTGTAGAGCTGGATTGAACACAGCAGGCCAAGCAGCAGGAAGGCCCATCCCCATCTCCTACTTACTAACCTCATCCTGCCCCCTTGACCTGTCCATCCTCCCTGGACTGACCTATCTCCTCCCTACCTCCCCACCTACACTCACCTTTACTGGCTCCATTCCGCTCCCCCCCCCGCTTTGACCTGTCTGTCTCCTCTCCACCTATCTTCTCCTCTATCCATCTTCTATCCACCTCCCCCTCTGTCCCTATTTATTTCAGAACCCCGTTCCCCTCCCCCATTTCTGAAGAAGGGTCTAGGCCCAAAACGTCAGCCTTCCTGCTCCTCTGATGCTGCTTGGCCTGCTGTGTTCATCCAGCTCTACACCTTACAGCTGAAAGTAGGGGCCAACTTATACACAACTAATATTTTCAAAGGTTTTAAAGTGTACACTTTCCGATCACTTTGCTATCTGCTCATGGCAGAACGTCATCTGACTACAGAATTGACAGGTCAGAGACCATTGCCACCAACTGTGTCTCCATAACACGTGCAAAGAGAGCCAAAAATTAATATTCACTATTTATGAATCAGTAACTTCCATGTGGACAGACATTGCTTTCGTATTAAACCAGATAAAATCAGCACTTAATTTTTTCCACTTTTCTCAGGGCAAAGATTCAAATAAATCTGCAAACAATGTCCATTCTGGCAATTTTAACTGATGTAGTTTGCAATAATCTTTAAATGCAGCCACACACTAGATTTTTCCACGTCTGCATCTATTATTAGGCATCTGCTGAAGCCAAGTGCTTCCTCCAATTTCAAATGTTCTATCATAACTTGAACTCTCTAGCTGCTGCCCAATTATTGGTCTACTATGAAATCTAAATGATTAAACTTCAACTGGATTGCTTGAGATGCTGTTTCTTCTTGATTCCATATTGTCACATTACGCAGTAAGATTCTCAGGAACACAGTGCACACCGATGAGGTGGCAAACTTGCCTACACAGACGTTAACACAAGGAACAGAACAGCTGCATTTTAATTAAGAAATTGGACTTCAGCAATGAGTAATGGGTTTGGATTTTTGGCCAAAGGCCAACATTTACAAAAGATCAGCTATCAGTAGAGTTGTCGTCCCAACAGTAGTGCATTAGCACTTTTGACAGAACTTTACACTTGTTTCCTTTCTTGAAGATACTGATTTGCAACAATAAAGTGTTCTAATAGTGTTGACTGTCCTCTGATAAACTTCAGCAGTGAGCTTCTGTAGTGAATAGATCAAAACTGCTATTAAAAACAAGTCTTTCATGGATTTTAAATTTGAGTTCTTTCCTTAACCCTCATTCCACAAGGAATTGATTGCAACATGGAGACTCATTTGATTTTACTGTGGTCAATATATTTTTGCGTCTTTAAACACTTAATACAAATTGAGCAATGACTGAATAAACAAAAAGTAATGATATCTTGGCAGGCTGGTTAAAAATCAAACCAGAAGGTATGCGAGCAGCATGATGAAGGGGGTCTAGGCCCAAAACGTCAGCCTCTCTGCTCCTATGATGCTGCTTGGCCTGCTGTGTTCATCCAGCCCTGCATCTTGTTGTAACAGATTGGTTCACATTATCATTAGATGTTGGATAGCTTGTAGTAACTACAGTCCCTGAAGACCAAAGGGCCGATCCCTCAGAGACAACAGGTGGTAGTTTAACCTGAAGGTTGCCACACCTCAGACAAGGGGAGACATCAAAGAGGAAGGACTTCAGGGTAACTTTAGCCAATGCGGAAAGTGAATGCAGAGCATCGCAAACCAGTTGTCCAGCCAATGAGCTATGCAAAAATGAATTTATCTTATTCCAAAAAACAGTACTTCTCACCAAGTTAGAAGTTTGTCAGTTTGAAAACTGCATTTTTATTTGCATGCAATAGAATCCAGCCTTACAAAAGGAGATACACCACATGTAATCTGTGCAATATTGCAAGGTGAGGAGTGACAGTGTGCAATTTAATTGTTGTTTTGAGTCTGTCAAGTTGTAAAAGCACAAGAACAGACTGTTTCAAAGCCACAAGGTGCACTGGTTTGATGTATAGTAACAATGCCTATGAAATACCTTATAATGTATTTGTAACTAATGAAAACAATTTAATAAAAAAAAACTTAGTTTATTCCTGCAGCTGTACACCATATGTACCTTGCACTTCCCAACCACAATTTTCTAAACGAGGAACAGCAATAATATACTGCTCTGAAGTAGTTTCTATTTGAATATCTTGTTAAAAACACAAAGGTTTTATCTTCATCTTAAACAGAAGTGGAACAGTGGGTCATGCTGCTGTGATCACATCCCTACCTCTGGGTCAGAAGGCCCAGGTTCAACTCCCACCTGCTCCATGGCATGTCATGACACATCTGAACTGGTTGATTAAAATATCCAAATAAAATATGGGAGGGAGGTGGTGGAAAAAAAACGTTCAAACAAACCAATAAGATTAAATAGTTTTGAATAACAAAACTCATGAAAAGAAGAAATGGATTTCTTTTAAATAACTGCATTATTTACTGCTCATCCAAAAATTCTGGATATCTCAACTCAATCACAGCTAATGGTGTAGTTTTGAATTATAGCTACTGACCTAACATGGCAAATGTATACGAGGTACATACTATGACTTATGGACACCAGTTACGTTGGGCGTGTTATTGACCTCATTTAAACCCTAGATCACTTCACAAAAAATAGCTGTAGAAATAAATGTTGGAGATTATGCAAAATCTAATTGCAATCTGGTTTTCAGCAAATCATTTGCTGGCATTGACCAGAACCAGCCTTTAGCTAACAAGGCCTTTACAAGACTATCAAAATTGCAATGGTGTCTGAAAACAACAAATGCTGGAGATCACAGTGGGTCAAGCAGCATTTCGAATCTAGATGCTAACAATTTGAAACTAGATGACTCATCAGAACTGAAGTGTGAAGGGGACATCATTTAATGCTACAGTTTGGGGAGGGTGTTGAACTCAATACTGAGTCCAGAAAGTTGTAAAGTGCCTAGTCTGAAGAGATGTTATAGGGTCATAGACTCTGAGCTGTACAGCATGGAGACAGACCCTTCGGTCCAACTCATCCATGCTGATCAGATATTCTAAATTAACCTAGTCCCATTTGCCAGTATTTGGCCCATAGCCCTCTAAACCCTTCTATTCATATACCCATCCAGATGCCTTTTAAAATATTGTAATTGTACCAACCACCATCACTTCCTCTGGCAGCTCATTCCATACATGCACCATCCTCTGCATGAAAAAGTTGCCCCTTAGGCCTCTTAAATCTTTCCCCTCTCACCTTAAATCTATGTCCTCCAGTTTTGGACTCCCCACCCTGGAGAAAAGACCTTGGCTATTCACCCTTTCCATGCCTCTCATGATCTGACAAACCTCTATAAGGTCACCCCTTAGCGTCCGATGCTCCAGGGAAAATAGCCCCAGCCTATTTGTCCTCACCTTATAGCTCAAGCCCTCCAACCCTAGCAACATTCTTGTAAATATTTTCTGCACCCTTTCAAGTTTCACAACCTCCTTCCTATAGCAGGGAAACCAGAATTGAATGCAGTATTCCAAAAATGACCTAATCATGTCCTGTACAGCCGCAACATGACCGCCCAACTCCTATACTCAATGCACTGACCAATAAAGGCAAGCATACCAAATGCCTTCTTCACTATCCTGTCTACCTGGAACTCCACTTTCAAGGAACTATGAATCTGCACTCCAAGGTCTGTGTTCAGCAACACTCGCCAAGACCTTACCATTAAGTGTATAAGTCCTGCCCTGATTTGCCTTTTCAAAATGCAGCACCTCACATTTATCTAAAATGAACTCCATCTGCCACTCCTTGGCCCATTGGCCCTGTTTTACTCTGAGGTTACCTTCTTCACTGTCTACTACATCTCCAATTTTGGTGTCATCTGCAAACTTACTAGTTACGTTCACATCCAAATCATTTATATAAGTGAGAAAAAGCAGTGGACCTAGCACCAATCCTTGCAACACACTTCTGGCCACAGGTCTCCAGTCTCAAAAGCAAGTCTTCACCACTACCTTGTCTTCTATCTTCGTGCCAGCTCTGTATCCAAATAACTAGTTCTCCCTGTATTCCATGTGATCTAACTGCCAACCAATCTACTACAAGGGACCCTGTCGAATGCCTTACTGAAGTACATATAGATCATGTACACTGCTCCGCCCCCAATGTTCTTTGTTACTTCTTCAAAAAAATCTGTCAAGTTAGTGATAAACGATTTCCCACACACAAAGCCATGTTGACTATGCCTAATGAATCATTGCATTTCCAAATACATGTAAATCCGGTCCCTCAGGATTGCATCCAACTTGCCCTCCACGATGTCAGGCTCACCAGTCTATAGTTCCCTGGCTCTTCCTTACCACTTTTCTCAAATAAGGGCACCACGTTAGCCAACCTCCAGTCTTCCAGCTCCTCATCTGTGGCTATCAATGACAAGAAATATCTCAGCAAGGGGCCCAGCAATCACTTCCCTAGCTTCCCAGAGAGTTTTAGGGTACACCTGATCAGGTCCTGGGGATGTATCCACCTTTATGCATTTTAAGACATCCAGCACCACCTCCTCTGGAACATGGACATTTTTCATGTTGTCGCTATTTATTTCCCTATGTTCTCTATCTTCCATATCCTTCTCCACAGTAAACACTGATGCAAAATACTTGTTTAGTATCTCCCCCCACCTCACACATAGGCAGCCCTACCGAGCTTGCTGATGTTCTTCCTCCAGTTTGCGCTATGATTCACTGGAGCACTGATTGCATGCCAAGGACAGAAAAGTGGGCATGTGAGCAGAACGCTGTGTTAAATGGGAAGGTCAAGGTCATGCTTGCGGACGGACTGTTCTATAAAGCGGTCACCCAGTCTGCATTTGGTTTCTCTAACATACAGTAGGCCACATTGGATGCAGCGAGTACAATACACAAGACTGGAGGTGGTACAGGTGAAATGCTGCTTCACCTGGAAAGACTGTTTAGGCCCTTGGATGGTGAGCAGGGAGGAGGTGCAGATGGTGTTGCATCTTCTACAGTTACATGGGAAGGTGCCATGGGAAGGGGAGGTGGTGTTAGTGGTCAATGAATGGAACGATTCCTGCAAAATGCAGGCGGGGGTGGGAAGATGCATTTGGTGGAGGCATTCTGCTGGAGTTGTCTGAAATGGCAGAGAATGATCCTTCGAATGCAGAGGTTGGTGGTATGAAAAGTGAGGACAAGGGGGACCCAATCACGCTATTGACAGTGATAGGAAGAGGAAAGGGCAGAAGCACAGATGATAGGTTGGATGCGGTCAAGGGCCCTGTCAACCATAGTGGGTAGGAAACCACAGTTATGGAAGAAGCAAGCCATGACAGCAGTGCTGTTTTGTCTCCACTGGTGTAAAAAGTCACCATAGTCTTATCAGACAATAGAGCTGCTATCTCACTACAGAGAGACAACTGGTTATGGCTTAACTGTAGGGTCACCACACTTCAGGCAAGGGAAGAGGTTGAGAAAGTAGGATCTTTATAGTAACCTCAGCCAGTGTGGGAATTGAACCCACATTGTTGGTGTCACTCCGCATTGCAGACCAGCATGCTAGTCCGTACCAACCAAAAGATTATCACTTGATCAAAACAAACATACATATTGACAGTAGTATTTGGATGGGTTTCTTTTCGTAACAGAATTGCAAAGAAAGACTGGAGAGAGATGAAGTGGTTTCTGTTGAGGTTCGTTCTGAGCTGCTCTGTGATGCAGGACTCTGTGCTCTACGATCTTGTTCCACAGGATGCACACCGAGACAAATATCGACTGTGCCTGGAGGAGTTGCCCTTGACTGAGATTTGCAGACTGGCACATTCCAAGGTCCAGGATTATGTGCTAAGGGACGCACTGAAGCTTGGGGTTTCCACTGTAAAAGTGCAGCGGGGAAGAGACCACCATCCAAGAACTTTCAGCTAAAGTACAATGGGGATCTGTTCAGTTACGGGACCATGCGATGCCTCAAAATATATGTAAACAGTATCTTCCATAAGTAAGAAATACCTTTGGACTTGTTGGAACCGGTCAGGAATGTCAAACTCCACATATGCAAAGCTGAACTGCTTTAGTGATTATGTACATAAAAAGTTTTTGTGAATAAAAGTATATTTTTGAAATAAAATTTGAAAAAAGAAAACGCGCCCACCAATGCATGCACATTGCAATGATATTATTAGCACGAGGTAGAGGATTATAATGTGTGACATTATAAACATGCTACACATACATCTCTGCACAGCTGGAAACTGTCCACACAAGATTGCCACTGCCCTAAAAATCTGGTCATACTGGTAAAGAAAAATAGGAATTTTACATTTAAACAGCAGAAACCTCAACACATCACTTTTAGTACTACAATAAAGAGTTTACAAAAGGTTCGACAATATCCTCAATCAAAAGCAAGTGGAACCAGTTTAGATTGGGAAACTTTATCAGCATGGACAAGTTACATGACTCTGACTCTATAACTAAGGATACCACAAGTTAACAAAAGGAATGCATTAAAGGTAATTAGAGATCAACTCCTAACGAGCAGCACAGTGCCTCAGTGGTTAGCACTGCTGCCTCACAGCACCAGGGACCCAGCCTCGGGCGACTATCTGTGTGAAGTACGCACGTTCTCCCCGTGTCGGCATGGGTTTCCTCCGGGTGCTCCGGTTTCCTCCCACAGTCCAAAGATGTGTAGGGTATGTGGATTGGCTATGCTAAATTGCCCAGTGCCCAGGGATGTTTAGGTTAGGTGGGTTAGACATGAGAAATGGTCTGGGTGGGATGCTCTTCAGATGGGCAGTGTGGACTTGTTGGGCCTGTTTCCATACTGTAGGGATTCCATGATAAATATTCTTCCAAACAAGAAAATAAACAACAACATCAAGTGCCCATCAACAAAATGTGCCAAAATTCACCTATAGCTCTTCTTTCCACCAGAAAAGCTTTCAAATCTGTTTGATGCAGCAAGTTAGCAGATGCAGAAAACAGATTCCCAGGATGTTGAAGAGGTTCTGGATTGGACAACAAATCAAATCATTCCCAACCCAAAATGTACATTAAACTTGAAAACAGATCAATAATGCAAAGGAAAATTAATGATAATGTGTGGATGGATTACTTGTCTTAGAGAGATTGAGTAGTTTAGGACTATACTCCCTACGGGTTAGATGACAAGAGGTCTAAACGAGGTACAGAAGATGCTAAAGGGGATTTACATTGTAGCAAGAATATTCCTCATATGGGAAAGTCCAGAACAAGTGGTCATAGTTTTGGAATAAGAGGTAGCAGGTTTGAAGAGAAATCACTAAGTGTCATGAATCGTTGGAATTCACTACACCAGAGTGTGGTAGATGCTGGGACATTGCGTATGTTTAAGAACGAGATGGGCAGATTTTTAAATAATAATGGTTCGAAGGGTTATGGGGAGGAGGCAGGAAAGTAGTGTCAATACAGAGATGATATCAGCTATGATAGCTTTGAATGGAGCAGCCGGCTCATGGGGCTGAATTCCATGCTCCTACTTCCTTTATTCTCTCAAGACTCTAATTCTAGAGAGAGTATTCTTACTCCACTGCCATTTAAAAACTTAGTGCTGCGCAGCTGTGACATCAATGCAAGGCTGCTCCAACGTCCTGAAACCCTTACACTGCACCCCACCTCAAAGTTCTCTTACTCGTCAGAAAATTTTAAGTTACATTTATATATTTTCCTGAACAAGTTACTTAGATTACTTCTTTCTACATTTATCGCACATTTTATCAACGTCTCTTCTGCCCTCCCCAAACCTTTGGCTTAATTCATCTGCGTAGACAGACAGACAGAGATAATCCATAGTAAGATATGGAAGCATGAGGTAAAGTTGGTGATTCTGCTTGTTCTCTCACATTTGTTAAATCAGAGATTCAATTGATCTGCCTGAAGGAACTTGTGGTGATTCAACTGCAGGATTGTCCAAATGAGCTGCTCTAAGAGGGAGGGAAAGAGGGGAGGGCTGAAATGCAGAAAATAGGTTGGCTGAGGAACTTAAGGAGGCCATCCTAAGTATTACAAATCAAAATCTTCCAGCCCCTTTCAGTTATGAAGAAGTCAAAGGAACCAAAATGTTAAGTGTTTTTCTCTCTCCATAGATGCTATCAGACCTGCCGAGTTTCTTGAGATATGTTTTTGTTCCTGGTATATTTAATGATTACTATGAATTTCAGTATTTAGTACCAGTGTGTAATAGTGTGACTTTGAAATCTAAGCCTGAGGACAGTACTTGACTTTGCTTTCTCCTCCATATCGGTCTTGAATCAGAACGGATCTTTTACCATATGCTATGATACCCGATTGAGTGATCTAGATTAATTACCCTTTATCTATGATAGGGAGACAACATGAATGGGGTAACTTTACAGTATAATTTAGGCATGTAAAAAGTGTCTCAATTCAATATTTAATTGGACTATTCTCAAACTATATCGCTTTGTCAGAGAGAACGTTGCCTAATAGCTGAAAAAAATAATTTATCATTTCACCATCTTCCAAATACATAACTGAGCACTGAACTGCGTAGCTAGAATATAGTTAATTGTTTTCAATGACAACAAACACAGCTCAAGTGAATGTTAGATTTCAGCAGGCCTAGTTTTTAACCTCTCTCCCGCTTTGTTAAATAATTTCACATAGATCAGAAATAAAATGGCAGCACAGAAAGCTGTACAAATCTCACCAGGATGCTAAGAAGCCTGATTAGCTAATGGTGGCCAGAGGAAAACATTTCAGTGCTGACCTATACATTAACACGATTTTATCTTGAGTTATTAGTTCAGCTAGGCAAAAAGCATGGTCCACCAATATACTTGTTTCTGCAAATAGGAGTAATTCTGATAAAGTGAGCATGCACAAGTTTTAATTTATTTGCAATGAAAAGCTGCTCCTCAAAATGTATCAGTGAAACTGGAACAGATCCAAAATATACAAAACTGCAGCCTCTTATTTGTCGCTATAACAAGATTTTCAGTATTTCTGTCGAAAAAAAAAACAATCAAGTATTCTCGCATCACAACCAGTGTATTTCCACATCAACATTTCCTTTTCATCTCAAAGCAAAGCAGAAACTGTTCACTTTGCAGTGATTTATGTTTCGTCACTTAGGAAAGATAATTTTTTTTTAAAATTAAGTTTTTCCACGCATCACAAAATAAACAAGTCTTCATCCCATCGTGCCTGTGCCAACACTTCAGTTGAGTTACCTGATCAAGTTCAGTACGCTATGTCCCCTTAGTACTGTTTTTTTTTTGCTTCAAGTACTTACCCAATTTGGTTTCATGTTACTACTGATTCTGCTTCCACTCACCACCGTACAGTCAGTACATTCTAGATCACAACTGAATTGAAACTGTTGCATCATATTGCTACTAGCTCTTTTGCTGATCACCTCAAGAGTTATTAACTCTTCAACCACTGGGGAGTTGCTCCACACTTTATCAAAACAATGATCACGAATGAACACCTGCTATATTAATCTGCCTTGCTCAGGTTAACCCAATATTCAACAATGTCTCCACTAACTGTATGCCCTCATTTCTGATACCATTTTATTAAATCTCTTCTGCACTTTTTCCAAGTCCTTAGCATTGTTTCAAAATATGCCAGAATAGGTTGCAACACTTAGCCCAGGCCTAGCCAATATAGCATTAAGCTTTAGCTTAACTTCCTTGTGCTTACATTTTGCCACTATTATTAAAGCATTTGCAGCAGTTGGTTTTCAACAGCACCTCAACCTGTACTGCCACCTTCAAAGATTTGTCTATTATTACTTTCCACAATCCTGGATTAATATCTCCAACCACAGCCTAAGCACTGACAACTGGCCTTTTTACCTACTAGCTTTCATACACCATTTCTAAAAAAAAGGCAGATATGTAACATTTGCAACCCACCAGTGCTCTGGCAGAGAAAGATCCAAAGTGCTTGCGCACAATTTTGGAATATGCATATAATTCTGGTTGCCTTTCTATTGGAAGACGGTGCAGAAAAGATTTACAAGGATTTGGCAGGACTGGAGGATTACAGCTATGGGGAGAGGCCGAATAGGCCAGGGTATTTTCCCCCTGGAACGGAGACCGAGGGATCACCTTATAGAGGTTTATAAAATCACAAGGGGCATGGATAGGGTAACCAGCCAAGGTCTTCTTATGAGGGTGGGGGGAGTCCAAAACTAGAGGTTTAAGGTGAGACGGGAATGATTTAAAAAAGGACCCGAGGGTAACTTTTTCACGCAGAGGATGGTACATGTATGAAATGAGCTGTCACAGGCAGTGGTGGAAGCTAGCACAATTGCAACATTTAAAAAGGCATCTGGATGGGTATATGAATAGGATAGGTTTAGAGGGACATAGTCCAAATGCTGGCAAACGGAACCAGGTCAGATTGGGATGTTTGGTTAACATGGACAAGTTAGCCCAAAGGGTCTGACTCCATGCTGTACGGCCCTACATTTTGTATCTAAGCCATGGCTTCTGTGTTCACAAGATGATGTCCTTTTCAGTCCCTGCCCGGCCCCCATCTTTCTTTTGACAATCCTCTTACTCATTACATAGTTACTAAGTCTTCTAGGTTCTTTTCTTACTTTAGCACCAATTCTTACACCGTGCCCCATTCCTTTTTCGATTTCCTCTGTATTTTCCCCATATACAGTTGGTTTGCATCCACATTAAAAACTTTACAATTGCCATAAACCTGTCTAATTTTAACCGCCATTGTTTTATCTGGAGAGCTTGAACTTTCAATTCTCTTTCTCACCCTCTTTTCTAGAAATGTGTTTATTCTACCCAAACTATCTTGT
Organism: Rhincodon typus; assembly: GCF_021869965.1. NCBI lineage: Eukaryota > Metazoa > Chordata > Chondrichthyes > Orectolobiformes > Rhincodontidae > Rhincodon > Rhincodon typus. The sequence goes on along the minus strand of NC_063350.1, from coordinate 28,330,342 downwards.
CTTTAATAAGGTTCCCATTGTTCCATGACATTTTAGGTATCAATTTTTGACTCCAGTCCACATGTACCAGGTTCCTTTTCAACTCACTGAAATTAGCCCCCCTCCACTAAAGTATTTTTGCACTTAATTGTAACATATCTTTTCCCCTAACTATTCTAAATTTGAGATTAAGATCACTGCTCCACAAATGCTCAAAACTAAACATATGTCCACATGGCCCATTTCATTCTCTAAAGGCTTCCTTCCCTTTTTACTCACTGTTTAAGAAAGGTCTGTGCACATTCATGATTTTCTTCTCCTTTAGCTTTTGTGATACCCCAATATATACCAGAATAAATTAAATCTTCAGTTATCACCACCTTGGAGTTCTTACATCTTAGGTAATTTGTCCATTACTTTGCTCCAATCTCTCCTTCCCACTATTTGATGGCCTACCAATTTGCATGCCACATAATAGCTCCTTAATGCAAACCCAATCGACTTTTTACAGCTCAATTATATCACTTCTACACAAAAAAATCATTATAGCACTGAAATGCCACAAAAACAAATCTCCTCCCTCAGCTTTCCTGAATATTGTAGTCAGGAACAACAAATTTTTTTAAAATGCCTGCTCTTAACCTATTTGCAGCTCAATAACTGTATTGATCATATTTGTAGTATTTACAAACATGGACACCAAACCCAACTTGTGTTTAACCATGCCATTTCCATCTCCCAGTCTCCTATGTACCTCATTTCCCTGCTTTATTGTTTTATCCCAGTTTCCACCCCTGCAAAATTATGTTAAATCATCCCTCTTAATATTTGCGACTCTATTGTCAAGAACAGCGGTGCTAGCTGTGTTAGATTTAACAGAACACTTCCTCAAACACAATGCACCTCCCCAAACTGGCCCATTTCCCCAGAAATTTGAGGCCTTTACTGCTGCACAATTTCTTCAACACATTAGTCTATCAGTGTGACATACCCTGGTGAAATATAATGAAAGTAAAAGCCAGTTTTTAATTCAGATACACAAACACAAATTAGGAAGAACAGCCATTTAGCCCCTCAATCATGCTCCACTATTCAATAAAAGTGATAGGTCTGATCATTTCCTCAACCTTAACATTCCTACCTATCCGAGATAACCTTTGAACCTCTGGTTTGTCAAGATTCTACGTCTGCTGTTAAAAATATTCAGTGACCTTGCCTCCATTCTATGTGGAAAGAAGTCCAAAAGAGTCATCAACTCAAAATTCTTCCTCCTCTCCACAATAAATGGAAGACCACTTATAAATGAGCTGCTTAGTTCTAGCCTCTCTCAAAAGGGGAAAACACCCTTTTGGCAATCTTCAATTACAAACTTCATTAGCTAAACATGAATCTGTTTGAAAAAATGCCACTGGGTTAAGAATTCGATTGAATAAATCAGTAAATGCTTCTACTGACAATATTCGAGTATGTTACAAATTACAAATATTTCCACAGAGTGCAAACAATGGATTCTCAATGAACAGATAAGAACTTAACATTTTCTGCACCAGATTAAAAAAAAGTGGCTAGATCTGTAACAATTTTCCTTTGGATGGCAATTAATAAATAAAATTAAACTGACTTGCCAAGGGCTTTAAAACCAGAAAGCTAATGCGATTCATACAATGCCAGAGGTTGAGAGATTATTTTTATGTAATTGATCTTGTACATGTAAGGTATCAAAACAGTGTCAGCAATGGAATGTTAAATTGGGGCAGGGCAGAAATGTGGAAAGATTGCTTTTACACAATTGGTCCTGTGCTTTCAAATTTTGACATTTAAAATTCCTATTAGAATGTAAAAACATAGCTTGCCACTGAAAATGGTTTGAAGGTGGGGCAGGGTAAAAATGTGGAGAAGATAAAAAAGATGAAATTGTGGTGAAGTAAAGAGATTCCTTGCACGTTAACAGGCACCATCTGTTTGGTCATGGCAGCTTCACTGCAAAGAATAAGCCAGGAATAGCTTTGATCAGTCAGTCTTCACAGCACTGGAACAGATGGCCAACATCTGTAACGTGGATTTAGAAGTAATCCTTCCATATCAAATTATGGACACTCAGAACGAATAACTATTTTGACAATGCATCCCAACTAAAACAACTGTCATTGTAACAAGACAGCTGCAGAAAGTTATTTCATTGATTAACACACCTCAATACAGTACTATCTGCATGACTCATTTGGAAGCAGTCTTTACATTAATGGAAGATGATGGTGTGATAAAAGTGTGTTAAAGACCACGAAATTTTAGCAATAGTGTAGTCAGAGGTTATCATCTGTGATTTGGTCAGGGCAGCATAAGTGTTTAAACAGTACGGAAGGTGACCTGAAGCAATCAGATTGAAGAGTTTTGGCAGAAACAAGTAGCTTGGAACAAATTTGTGTGGACAGGGAGTTCGAGATGGAGTGGTGGTTACTGGAATAGGTTGGATGCATGCATGTGTGGATTTCTGGTGGAAAATTATGATAGCTGTTTTGAAATGAACGGGGAAATTCCCAAAGTTCAAAAAGGTACAAATAACAAAAGAAGTTACCAAATGTGGCAATCAAGAGAAGAATTGGTGAAGGACTGAAAGAATGAACAAGTTGTGAGGAAAAGAGGTGTTGGAAGATGTAAAAAAATCCCTGTTGTTCTGGGCAGTTGAGATTACAGTTTTGGAAAGCACTATCAAAGGTGGTTTGGTGAGTTGTTGCAGCATAGACAATGGGTAGGGGGAAGGACAATACTGATCTAAAAAAAAATCAAACATAGATAAACTTGATCTTAAAATGTTGTTTTTGAATAGGTCTTGCTTGAGTTTGAGACTTAATATGGGTAGAAACAAAGATAAGTCCTACAAATGGGAGTAGGAAATAGTGAGCAGAAGGATAGGAATGGGGTAGCAAAAGGTAAAGGAGAAGGGATAGTAGGGCTGATAAGCAGCAGGACACTATTAGAAGAGACAAGGAGGAGAGAGAGTTGAGAGCTAGAAGTTGATTTAGTGAAACTGGGGAGAGAAAAAGAAAGTCCCAAGTGCTGGTGTTAGGTGAGGAGGGACAAACAATGGTTAGAAATCAGTTTATTTCTGTTACTTGGTTAAGTAGCTTTAATCTTAATATGATTCAACCATACTGAAGTTCTACTTCCTGCAATTAAATGTCACAGTGGAAGCATCATACTCACATAAGGTTAGCAAGAAATCAATTTATTAATAATGTTCAAGTAGTTTACAATATAATTCCCAAGAGTCTAGCTTGAGACAATGTCGACCATGAGATCCTTAATACAAACAAAAATATGGGACTATGGGTGGGTAGAAGTCAACAGGATACAGGGCTTGCCTATTGCTCCAAGTGGTGCAATTTCTGGCTAACAAAAAAAAAATCAAATTTTTAGTTCATAAACTACAGAAATGATAGTTGAAATTCATTAATTAAAATTCCATAAGTTTTTAATTTTATGAGCAATACTCCAAGCACTTATCATTGGCATTGAATGTTGTGTAAAGCTTTCTTAATTCCATACTGTAGCTTTACAAGAACACCCCATTCTATATTAGTGTACATTTATTTCCTTGCTATGTCCAAGCAACTCGTCTTCTTTCGCTAAAGTAGCAGTAACAGTTGAAATGATGGAGTATTTATTCTATTAGCTTTAAAAAAAGTGCACTGGAACACCCTAAGATATTTCCTAGCAGTACTATTTAAATGTATCTTCTTCTCAGGCCAAGTAGAAATTAATACCAAATTAGAACATCTGACCTTGTCTGTTGGGGATATGACAAACTTACACCAAAGAGACCTATAAAAATACTAAGCTTCCTTTTTACAAGCATATCTGTTTCTTCATGAGAAGGATACAATACATTATTTAGTTAGCTTTTTTCCCCATGTAACTGCATGATTCAGCAGCATTAGACATGAAATTTGAGAGTCACTGTAGATAAATACTGCAGATAAAATGAATGTCTGACCTCTTCAAGACTCTTCTTCTGGGGCTAAATCAGAATGTTATTTAAATCATCAGGAAAAAGTAATTTTGTCAACTTTAACACAGATGAAGAAAAACATGTTCGGGAAAATAATATGTAGCGACAGTGACTTTTCACCTCTAGGATCAGGTATCAAATCCAGTAATGTCAAAACTCATAATGGAGGTCAATGACAGTTAAGCTATTTCAGATGAGTCGATTCATCTCAAAGCACCAAGATAAATCATTTAATAATTCACTTATTTCTACTACATTACTATGAATTCCTTGGGGTGGTACAATTAGTGTACAGTATTATATCAATAAAAATTGATGTTTGTTGAGGAATACAGACAAAAGCTTAGTTTAAAATCAAATGACAATTTTGTACTTCTTCAGCACTGCCCTAATTTTCAGCCAGGTTTTACGGGCCCAAATCCTGGAATAAGGATTGAACTATCTCAAGTGGGTAAGACATCAAATTTGAATTTTTTTTTTGTTTTATTTGTGAACATTCTATCAGTAGGAGAGTCAAAGAAATAATAATCATTTTGTTAATAAACTTCATGTGAAGTTGTTTTCACTTAAAATGTTTAGGTTACAAAATGTGTAGCAGATCATGTACAATTTCAAGGTCAAAGCTAAGGCTGTGGAGCAGCTTGACTGCAGGACAACTTGGAACATTGAAACAGGAGTAAACCATTCAACCCCTCGAGCCTGCTCCACCATTCTGAAAGATGATCTGTCGCCAAACTCCATAGGCCTGCCCTCTTGGCTATTCTCTGCACTTGGGCATTTTAAATAGCTATGTACCCGAACCCCAAATCTTACTGGTCATCCACCGTATTTAACTTTGTGCCTTCTAAAAAAAAAAAAGAGCTTTCTTTTCTCGGTCTAAAATGGATAACCTCACACTTGTCTACATTAAAACCTACCTGCCACAGCTTTGCCCCTTCAGCTAATCTATCAACATCTGTTATAATTTTATGCTGTCATCACCACTGACTCCAATGCTGCCCAATTGTGTCATCAGCAAATTTGGATATTTGACTTTTTACACCATTACCCAAGGCATTAGTGAAAATTGTGAATAATTGAGGCCCCAAACACAGATCCCCATGGGGCACCAGTCACATCCTGCTAATTTGAGTACTTACTCATTATTCCAACTGTTTCTTGCCATTCAACCAATTTCCTATCCATGCCAGTAATTTGCCCTTAATTCTGTAGCCTTCCACCTTTGTTAAAGTTCTACACAAGAGACTATTAACAAAGGCCTTCCAGAAGTCCATATAAGCAGCATTCGTCAACTTACCTCTATTCACTACCTTTGCCACCTCTTCAAAAAACTGAGGTTTGTCAGGCTGACCTACTCTTCATGAATCCGTACTGATTCTGCCTGATTACCTCAAAAAAAAAACCTTGGTTAATCAGTTATCCTAACCTTGATTATAGATTCCAACAATTTCCCTACCATAGATAATAGGCTAACTGGTCTGCAATTTGCTAATTTCCCTTTTTCACCCTTCAAGAGTAGAATGACATGAACAAGTTTCCAATCCAGCGATATAATTCCTGAATCCAGGGAACACTGAAAAATTATGGCTAGGACATGCTATTACATAAGAACACAAGAACTAGGAGCAGGAGTAGGCTGTCTGGCCCTTCGAGCCTGCTCCGCCATTCAATAAGATCATGACTGATCTTTTCGTGGACTCAGATCCACTTACCCGCGTTCTCACCGTATCCCTTAATTCTTTTATTGTTCAAAAAAAAAAGCTACCTTTTTTTTAAAAAACGTTTACTGAAGTAGCATCAACTACTTCACTGGGCAAGGAATTCCATAGATTAACAACCCTCTGGGTGAAGAAATTCCTTCTCAATTCAGTCCTAAATCTGCTCCCTCTAATCTTGAGGCTATGCCCTCTTGTCCTAGCTTCACCTGCCAGTGGAAACATCCTTCTACTTCTATCTTATCTATTCCCTTCATAATTTTATGTTTCTATAAGATCCCCGCTCAATCTTCCGAATTCCAATGAATATAATCCCAATCTACTCAGTCTCTCCTCATAAGCCAATCCCCTCAACTCCGGAATCAACCTAGTGAACCTCCTTTGCACTCCCTCCAGTGCCAATACGTCCTTTCTCAAGTAAGGAGACCAAAACTGCACACAGTACTCCAGGTGTGGCCTCACCAGCACCTTGTACAGCTGCAACATAACCTCTCTGCTTTTTATTTCAATCCCTTTAGCAGTGAAGGACAAAATTCCATTTGCCTTCCTAATTACTTGTTGTACCTGCAGACCTACCTTCTGCGATTCATGCACAAGGACACCCAGGTCTCTCTGCATAGCAGCATGCTGCAACTTTTTACCATTCAAGTAATAATCCTTTTTACTATTACTCCTACCAAAATGTATGACTTCACATTTATTTACACTGTATTCCAACTGCCAGACCTTTGCCCACTCACTCAACGTATCTATGTTCCTCTGCAAAGTTTCACAGTCCTCTGCACACTTTGCTCTGCCACTCATCTTAGTGTCATCTGCAAACTTTGACACCCTACACGTGGTTCCCAACTCCAAATCATCTATATAAATTGTAAATAACTGCAGTCCCAACACCGATCCCTGAGGCACACCACTAGTCACTGACTGCCAGCTAGGACAGCACTCATTTATCCCCACTCTGCTTCCTGTTAGTCAACCAATCCTCTATCCATGCTAATACTTTACCCTAAATGCCATGCATCCTTATCTTATGCAGTTACGGGCACACAAAAAAAAACTAAATTAAATACTTACCATAATGTGGTTTTCGCGAAGCCGATATCAAAAATCCTGCAAAAGATACTTCCCACAGGTGGAAAGTAGAATGCAGTTAAGACTGTTTAAATATTTTCACTTGTTAGCTGCATCTAGCACATTATTGCTATTGCTAGTTTTTTGCACCTCAAATTTTTTTAGCTTCAGATACTGGAATTGCAACTTGTGGCTCTAATGTTAACTAAATTGGCATTGAACTGAAAAAAATAAGCAAAACAGTTTTTCATAGTATTCTTTATAGAAAGAAAAGCTGGGTTCAGGTTTGCTATTTTGTTGTAGCATTGGTTATTGTCTTCAAATTATTAAAAATATGCTCTTTTCACAATGCAATCTTCAATTATTCACTCAGCATATGCAGGAAAAATTCACAAATAAACAATTATTTAACACATCACAGAAAAGTTATAATCAAGTCATTTTGTTTGAAGAAATCTCAAACTGTATGAATCATGTTTTGAACCCGATTTCACAGAAGATGGTGTCAGCAGACAATAAGACACAAGAGTAGAGGTAAGCCAACAAGTCTGTTCTGGTATTCAATAAGATTATAGCTGATCTAATAATCCTCAACTCCACTTTCGTGACTTCCAACCCCTCCCCCTACTTCACCCTTGATATAGTTACTGATTAAAAAGGTGTCTCAGGCATGAATTGCAAGGAAAATGATCCCTCATCATTTACACTGCCAAGTCACCCATGCATCTTGTACTTCAAAAAGTTACCTCTCATTCTTCTAAATGAAGTAAAGCCCAGACTACTCAACTTCTCTTCCCAAAAAAAATCCCTCTGGCTTGGATCAACCTAGTAAATCTTCTCTGGACTGTCTCCAATGCCAGTACATCTTTCATTAGAATACTGAATGATTTTAGTCCTATTATCTAAGCGTATTCAAGTGGTGCCTCGTATAGTTTTAGCAAGACTTCCCTATCTTTATACCCCATTTCTTCTATTAGTCAGCCAGACCACTATCATTACTGGAATACTACCCTCAATACTTACTTAAACACTTTTTGGAAATCCAAATATCTAACATTTAATTGCTCCACTTTACCTACCCTGCATGTTACCTCCATAATAAAAAAAAAAAGAGTTCTTTGTAAGTTTGTTCATTGCGATTTCCCTTTCACAACGTAATTTCTTGTTGGTTTTTAAAATTCCCAATCTTCTCATTTACCAGAGGTCTTTCTCACATAGTATCAACTTTGAAGAAAATAAATACAATCCATAAATGGTAGATTTATTCCCTTCCTTGAACCCTCCTGCTTCACTGGAATATATCTTGGCTACAGGCAAACTTTTTTCCCCTCAAACATCTGTTAGCACTGTTCCCTCACAGCCCCGGGGACCCGGGTTCAATTCCAGCCTCAGACAACTGCCTGTGCAGAGTTTGCACATTCTGTGTGTCTGCGGTGGGTTTCCTCCCACAGTCCAAAGATGTGCGGGTTAAGTGGATTGGCTATACTAAATTGCCCATATTGTCTAGAGTGGGAAATGCAGGGATGGGAGAGGGGGTGGGTCTGGGTGGGATGCTAGGTATGGACTCGATGAGCCAAATGGCCTGCTTTCACATTGTAGGGATTCTATGATGAGGATGACATCAGCCTTGCAACTTTGAACTGCATTTTGCCCCAACTACAGTGAAATTTCCACCTACTGGCTTTACTGCAAAGGTCATGTGCAGAAGAAAAAAAGTCAGCTAGCCAGTTAGAAGCCCACTCCAAACAGCAGATGGGCTAGATGTGTTTTCAGTGGGAATTTTACCCTTCACTGCGAGATGTCCCACCCTTGCGAGTTGCCAGCCAAAGAAATCGGCCTGTGGCTACAATCAGGCCCAGTAGCCCCACAGCACCATAATGAGCACTACAAGGGCTGCAGTCAGGCCTGATGGATCCTGGATCCAGTTAAGCCTGGGGCCTTTGAGCTTTTTTTCAGATAACTAGGGAGAGTGGGAGGGGTTGGAAGTCAGGAAAGTGGAGTTAAGGATTATTAGATCAGCTATAATCTTATTGAAGACCAGAGCAGACTTGCTGGCTTACCTCTACACCTATGCCTTATTGTCTGCTGACACTATCTTCTGTGAAATCAGGCTCAAAACATAATTCATACAGTTGAGATTTTTTTTCAAACAAAGTGACTTGATTATAATTTTTCTGAGTGATCTGGGACAGTCAATGGCCATCCTCCAGTGGTAAAACCTTTCATTCCGCCCCACCACAATTTTAAGCACATTTAACAAAAACATCCCATGCACGTTTGCTGGCCCACAACCACGTTAACCTTCCTCGGGCATCTTTAATTATTTATTAACCCATGATGGATGGGTTGCCAATTTTGGAACATCACATCTTCCGTACAAATACCCTTAACTACACTTGTGCAAGATTTCGTGGTTATCTCAACTTAATTCCTGCTAAGTGTCCACAAAACAAAACTGTTCTAACTTGCATTTGTTAAAAAAAATAAAGCATGTACCAGAACAACAGAATAAGAGATCAGTGAATATTTGACAACATTAAAGCTTTCCTAATTATGGAAGCATGTGCTGTGTCACAGGACAGGGGTTAAAATTATGGACCTTGCGGACTAGAGTTTCAATCCCATCATCGATAGGGTTGACGGTTAGAACCTTTCCCCCACCCCTCCAAGAGTGGAAATGTCTAATACTAGGGGACATGCATTTAAATGTGAGGGTGGAAAAGTTCAAAGGAGATGGGAGGGGCAAGATTTTTTTACAGAGAGTAGTAGGAGTTTGGAATGCTTTGCCAGGGTGCTTTCTTTAGTTTGTTTGTTAGATAGAGTTTGTTGGATTGTTTCCTTGATCTATAACTGTACAGAATTGAATTGCGTGCGATTATAAAAAGATATTTCATGAACCAACTACATTTTTGAAATAAAAATGTGACTCCAGATCTAGAGCAATGTGTTTTAACACTTCTGAAATGGCCCATCAAACCATCTCGCATTCAAGGCAGCTGTTCATGGCCACCTGTTATGAACAGACAATAAATGCTAATACCTTAACATTGACTGCCACACCCATCAAAACAAATAAACAAAAATTGTGTGGTCCATTGACATACAAAAAAACCCAAGGAAACTGCTAACAGATGTGCATTGAAAATCTGTGACAAACTTTTTCCAAGAATGGAGTACCAACATGTTGCAACTCTTGAAGTTTGCTATTCAGGAATTGTATAAATCTCAGTATGAAAAGGCATCAATCCATTTCTTGAAATGGAAGGGGGTAATTAGGAAACATTTATACATTAAAATCAACAATATTGTCTATGGCTTCACTAATTAAAGGATACTGCTAAATATGAAAGGAAACAAACTGCTTGAAAAGAAAAGATAATGGGGTAAAAACTAAAAAGAACTGCGGATGCTGTAAATCCGGAACAGGAACAAAAACAAAGTTGCTGGAAAAGCTCAGCAGGTCTGGCAGCATCTGTGGAGGAGAAAACAGAGTTAACGTTTCGGGTCCAGTGACGCTTCCTCAGATAATGGGGTGCCTTTTTAAGACATTGGTGGCACTAAATGTTAAGTCTGGGTAGGATGCATACTATGTTGTTGAAGTAAAAGGTAGAAATAGCAGAGGCTCTAGCCACAACCTTCTAAATCTTCCTTCGATCTGGTGTCATGCTCATTATGGAATACTGCAAATGTGACACCCCATTCAAAAAAACAAGGCGGCGAGAGATGATTCCATTAACTATAGCCTCCTCCATCCAAAATTCAAGCTGGACAAAACTAAGAGCACAGTTGCTTGGAAGCAAGAGTGCCATATAATACACCTGTTAGCAAAATTAAAATCCATTGGATTAAGGGGACAAAGGATAGGCAGCTAGTTAAATCACAGAAAACAGTGTGATAAACAATTGTTTATTAGACAAGGTAAAAGTATGCTCTGATTTGACACCCGAAGGTCGGTTTAGAAACTACTTTTGGATGTACTATAATGACAATTTTTGCTATCGGAATTTACTCTCTTAAAAGATTGATGGTTTGGGAAATTCTCTTCATCGAAGAGCAGTGTAGCCTTAGAATATTAGCATGGGCGAGATAGATTTTTAATTCAAAGGAATCGAGGATTATGGGTGGCAGAAGAGTTACGGTCACAATCTGATTAGCAATGATCTTATTAAATAGGAGAGCAGGCCTGAGGAGCCAAATGGTTTACGTTTATTCTTATTTCTTACGGAACGCAGAATTTAAAAGTTTGTTTACTATATTTCCAAGTTTTGTGTGACTGCAATGAACAAAGATAAGGTACTTCAGAGGACATAGGTTTATGAACTGGGCAGACTGGTAGCAGAAAATTCAACAAAGGACGTACTGAGTGCTGTAGCTTGTCAGAAATCAGATGCAATAAAGAGTAAAATAAAATTTTACAGAGTGTATGAACTGGAAAATTCATACACATCTTTGAAGATGGCAAGAAAAAGAGGAAAAAATGCAATGAGCTGGGTTTTATGAATTGACCACAGTACAAAGGCAATGCTAAACTTATTTATAAGTTACTTGTTCAGCTTCAGACAGGAGCTGGACACCACATTTCACGAAGAATGTCTGAGGATGTTTACTATAAAGGGTCAGTAACAGTTATTCAGAAGGCTAAAGCTGCTTGGAATGTTATCCTCACAGCAGAGAAAGTTAAGGTCAGATTTAATAATGATGATTTTGATAAGTATGAAGAAGCCATTTTCACTGACAAGAGATCAGTCTGCCAGACTGAGGTTTGAAACAGTATTCTTTTTTTTAAAATACACAAGTTGTTATAATATGGAACATACAAGAGTGAGCAGTGAAAGGAGATTGAATAATACTTTTATACAGCCATTGAGTCATATTGCATGGAAATTGGACCGAAGAGTCTATCAGTCCATGCCAAACATAATCCCAAACTAAACTAGTCCCACATCCCTCCAAACCTTTCCTATTTCAAGTACACATTCAAATAACCTCCAAGTTATGTGGCACTATCACCCGCTAAATGGGACAGACATTGAACAGATCTAACAACTCAAGACTGGGCATCCATAAGGCGCTGTGGGCCAATAGCAGAATTGTACTCTAGCACAATCTGTAACCTCCTGGCCCAGCATATCCCCCACTCAATCATTAATATTAAGGCAGGGAATCAACCCTGGTTCAATGAAGAGTGCAGGAGGGTATGTCAGGACCAGCAACAAGCTTACCTGAAGATGAGGTGTCAACTTGGTGAAGCCACCAAACACATACTGTTTGACATGCAAGCAGTCAAGCAGCAAGTGATAGACAGGGCTAAGCAATCCCACAACCAACAGATCAGATCTAAGCTCTGAAGTCCTGCCACATCCAGTCGCGAATGGTGGCGGACGATTAAACAACTCACTGGAGGAGGCAGTTCCACAAATATCCATGTCCTCAACGATGGAACAGTCCAGCTGAACAATGCAAACGATAAGGCTGAAGCATTTGCAACAATCTTCAGCCAGGAGTGCCGAGTGGATGATCCATCTTGGCCTCTTCCAGTGGTCCCCAGCATTACAGATACCAGTCTTCAGCCAATTTGATTCACTCCATGTGATATCAAGAAATGGTTGGAGAAACTGAACACTGCAAAGGCTACTTGGTCTGACAACATTCTTGCAATAGTACTGAAGACTTGTGCTCCAGAACTTGCTGCTCCCCTAGCTGAGCCAGCACAGTCCAGTTACAACACTGGCATCTACCTGACAATGTGGAAAATTGCCCAAGTATGTCCTCTATGCAAGAACCAGGACAAATCCAACCTGGTCAATTACCACCCCAGTCTACTTTCAAACATCAGTAAAAAGTGATGGAAGGGGTCATCAACAGTGCTAACAAGCAGCACCTGATCAGCGACGGCCAGTTCCCACCAGGGAAAATCAGCTCCTGACCTCATTACAGCCTTGGTTCAAACCTGAATTCCAGAGGTGAGGTGAGAGTGACAGCCCTTGAATTTTAAGGCTGCATTCGACCAAGCGTGGCATCAAGGAACCCTAACAAAACTGGAATCGATGGGTATCGGGGGCAAACACTCTGCTGGTTAGAGTCATGCCTGACACATATGAAGGTGGTCATGGTTGCTGTAGGTCAGTCATCTCAACTCCAGGACATCACGGCAGGAGTTCTTCAGGGTAGTGTCCTAGGCCCAAACATCTTCAGCAGGTTCATCAATGACCTTCCCTCCATCATAAGGTCAGAAGTGGGGATGTTTGCTGATTGCACAATGTTCAGCACCATTTGCAACTCCTCTGACACTGAAGCAGTCTGTATCCAAATGCAACAAGATCTAGACAATATCCAGGCTTGGGCTGACAAGTGGCAAGTAACGTCTGTGCCACACAAATGCCAGGCTGTGACCATCACCAGTAAGAGACAGAGACGATCTAACCATCACCACTTGACATTCAATGAATTCCCCATTACCAACATCCTGGAGTTATCACTGATCAGAAGCTCAACTGGACTCACCACACAGTGACAAGAAGAGCAGGTCATAAGCTAGGACTACTGCGGTGAATAACTCACCTCCTGACTCCCGAAAGCATATCCACCATCTACAAGGCACAAGTCAGGAGTGTGATGGAATACTCCCTACTTGTCTGGATGAGTGCAGCCCCAACACTCAAGAAGTTTGACGCCATCCAGGGCATCGCAGCCTGCTTGACTGGCGCTGCATCCACTCCCTCCACCATCAACGCTCAGTAGCAGCAGTGTGTACTTTCTACAAGATGCATCGCAAAATTCAAAGATCCTCAGACAGCATTTTCCAAATCAATGACTACTTCCATCTAGAAGAACAGCAGATATACGCGAACACCATCACCTTCAAGTACCCCTCCAAGCCACTCACCATTCTGACTTGGAAACAAATCACCGTTTCTTCATTGTTGCTGCGTCCAAATCCTGGAGTTTCCTCCCTAATGGCATTATGGGTCAACACACAGCAGGTGACTGCAGTGGTTCGAGAAGACAGCTCAGCACCACCTTCTCAAGAGTAACTAGGGATGGGCAATTAAAGCTAGCCACCCAGCGATGTCCACATCCCACAAAATGAATTTTTAAAAAATCATGTACCTATCCAAACGTCTTTTAAACATTGTAATTGTACCTGCATTCACCACTTCCTCAGGAAGTTCATTCCATACACAAACCATTCTGTGTATAACAAAGTTGTCTGTCATGTCTGTCTTAAATCTCTTTCCTCTCACCTTAAAAAAAGGTGTCCCCTTGTCTTGAAATTCCACATCCTAGGGAAAAGACAACTCCCATTAACTATCTATACCCCTCATTATTTTTTAAACCATCTAATTGCCTCTCAACCTCCTACATTGCAGTGAAAGCAGTCCCAGCCTATCAAGAGATAACAAATTATAGAGCTGGATGAACACAGCAGGCCAAGCAGCATTAGAGGAGCAGGAAAGCTGACGTTTTGGGTCTGGCCCCTTCTTCAGAAGAAGGGTCCAGACCCGAAACGTCAGCTTTCCTGGTCCTCTGATGCGGCTTGGCCTGCTGCGTTCGTCCACCTCTACACCTTGTTATCTCAGATTCTCCAGCATCGGCAGTTTCTACTATCTCTCCCAGCCTATCAAGCCTTTCTTTATAACTAAAACTTTCCATGCCCGGCAACATCCTGGTGAATCTCTTCTGAACGCTCTCCACTTTAATAATATCCTTCCTATAACTGGGCAATCAGAACTGGACGCAGTATTCCAGAAGAGGCCTCAATGTCCCATACAACCTCAACGTGAGTTCCAAACTCCTATACTCAAAGGACTGAACAATGAAGGCAGGTGTTCCAAATGCCTTTTGAAGCCACCCTGTCCAAATGCGACACAAACTTCAAAAAGAATAACGTACCTGCAGTCCTAGGTCCCTCTATTCTACAACACTACCCAGGGCTATCATTAAGTGCTATCGTTGTTTGTTGTACCAAAACACAACACCTCGTATTTATCCAGATTTTGAAAAGAGTATTTTTTATAAACTTGGAAAGGAGAATATATAGACTATGACCAAAGCATACAACCCAGATTAATTGGATAGCTCTTTCAAATAGCTAATACAGGTATAATACATCAAATGGCCTCATTCTGTGCTGTGCAATTTATAATCATTGAAATTAGATAATACGCTTGTTACATATTAAATTCTGAAAAGTCAGAATTCTGTATGCTTACAGCCTCATTACAAGCACTAGATCATTTACATTCATTAAAAGTTATAATAATTTATAATGGAAAAAAGTCTATTCATTTTTGGTTAATAACATTTGGCATTTCTATATCAAATTCAACTTTATATTCAGCCCAAAATCTCATGAGAAGGAACCTGTTGTCCATACTCAATAGCAGAATTCTACATAACTTAATACAATTAAGATATCCACGAATCTAGACCAAAAAAAACATCAGGAGTTGCAGCAGAAAAGCCATTAACGCAGTAAACTGTTAATGCTCTACATAAAAAAAGACACGCAATTTCTCGTCATACGCGCTAAATATATGAATCATGAATACTTCATCTTGAATCTGCACTAGCTATTAAAAGGACGGCATTTAAAAGGTGAAAATATTTGTAAGGCCTCCTTCAATGTGATACGCATCTGAAAACAGAAAGGTTCAGGAGAAAAAAAAGATTAACAACCTATTCAACTCCTGCCACACACACCTCGCCGTCCCTCGAGCTGGGATTGCTCAACTCGCCGACGTTCACCATTTGCAGAAATCCGGGATAGCCTGCCTGGTCACTGACGCATTTTATGTGGAAGGGCGATGAAAATCTCGTCCTCGATTGAAAAATAAATAATAGCTCGAGACTAAGACGGATTTGCGCCCATTAACAACAACCCAATGAGACAGTTCAGAAGCTTGCAATCACAGTGAGAGTGCGTGCGATGGAGGGGAAAAAAAACTGCAATGCTGCTGCTGTGCTTGATCCAAACCCTGGAGCCTCTCATTCAAAACCTGTGACTGTTGGTCCGCTGGATCCCCTTCACCATCTTCCCTCCCAAACAAGTACTAACACACCACTGCTACATTAACAAGTCAATACAAAGTAGCAGGTTTAAAAAAATGTTATAATGGTCCAGGCGAACTAAATCCTCTCCAAATCCAGAGCAGCACAGATTTATAGCGCTGTCTGCGGCAGCGGATTAGACCCAACGCCATCATGCAATGGTTCAAATCGCAGCCATCAACTAAAACACCGGCAATGGGACAAAGCAGCGGCGAACTGCAAAGCCAACACAGGTTAAAACCAGTCAGATTTTACTACCTTCTATTTTTGCTCGTCTCTCTCTCTCTTTCTGGCGAGATGGCTTTCCTCAAGCTCTTGCGACATGAACCATATCAGAGATTTCCGTCGGCACTTCACCTATCGCACAGCGTCAGCGTCTCTTCACTTCCTCCCTTTACCCCTCCCCCGCCAGCCGGCACTTCATTTACTGTCGGCAAAGAGAGAAAAAAAATCCACGCTCCTGCTGGATCCTGGGAAAAGGAATCCCGCCCACCCCGCGCGCTGACCGTTGAGCGGTTGCGCCGGGTGCTTGGCTCGCGGACATGCACGCGTTATTCCTCCTCCCATGTTGGGGGTGGGTCCCATCACGCCTCCTTTGCCCCGGCCCCCAACGAGGCGGATGAGTGACAAACGCATTTGCCAATCGTCAGTCGTACATGCCGAGTGGGCGGCCCGGCGCCTTGAGTTCCCGCGGAGGGTGTAGCACCAATCAGCGTTAGGGAAGGGTAGCAGGCAAGTTTGGTTGAGCCTCAGGGACGTTCAACCAAACTTTTCATTGAAAGATCGCGAGCTTTCCTGCCCTGCGGTTCCTGGGTACAAACAAAAATCTCCCACATTTGAGGTAGGTGCGCTAGTTTTAAAATTCCGGTTCTGCCTGAAAACCGCTATCGTTTTTAACTACCGTGTGCAAATTAAAATAAACGGAGCTCTTAAATGTTCCAGTGATTCTGTATTCGCTGAGAATATTGTTGTTTACCTGGGACAAGTTTTTTTTTTGTGTCCAGTGCACGTAGGCCTCGGCGACGCAGTGACTTCTCAACGCTCTGCTGGAAATCCTATCGGGCAGTACAATCCTTTCACTTTATTTACACACTCCTTTCACTTTATTTACAAATTTGGTTTCAATATAAACTTTGCTCTGTCGTAGTTTGTTTTAAAGCTTCATTACAACCCACGTTTTAAGGTCATGAGAAAATCTACAGTTTTCGAGATGAAAATCTTGATATTTTTATTCGAATTTTATGCTTAAAAATTCCAGGAATTGATTCAATTTGTTGAAATTGAAATACAAACGGTCGACACGTACCTACGTCGAGGCATTTGTTACTTAAGTACATATAAAGCAGAAGTTTAAAATTCCTCGTACCTTTTATAGTTTATGAAAATGGGGCCGTTTGGAACAGCGGTATGTCATCTTGTTAAAGGACAAATTTATTTCTCAAAATGTAGAAACTTGAAGAGTTTGAATGTGTGTGTTTACATTTTTTAAATGTAAGCAAACAGAATGTCCTACTTATAAGTGAATGAACCTGCATTTTTCAGTTCACTTTCTGTGCTAGAGATACATCAATGTTTCCTGGATTACTGTGCAGTATGAAGAAGGATGTGGAATAGAAGTAATGAATAGTTAGGAAATTGAGTTGAAAATGCAATTACAGATTTTGTAACAGAATTGGTAATAACATACTGTCAAGGTGGGTTAATTTAAAACTTGAAGTGTCAGAAGGAAAAGCAGCTGAAGGTGAAGTGTGGACAGAAAATAACGTGGTCACAAAGTATAGATGGAAGTGATTGGTGAGATGGGAAGGAGTGAGAACAATGGTGCTAAAGTAAATTTGCTAGGACATGGGCTGACAGGATGATGATTTAAGCACTAGACTTTGCTTGCACGGGTGGTAATACAAGTTCTGAATTAATTGTAATTTATGTGAAGTAGAGGCTGTCAATATATTTAAGAAATTATATTTTACGATCCTTGAGATTGGATTAGAATTTTGATACTAGCAAGGTAGAGAGGTTGGGGAGTAATTTAGGTTTTATGAAAATGGAAAACAGAAACAGTAATTGGAATGAAGGCTTAAAACAAAATCACAACTGGTTAACCTGTCAAGATGCTGTATCTCTGCACCTAGCTTGATGTTCCAGTTGGGAGGCTGACGGACCCAAAAGCCGAGACTCGTAGGTGCAAGAAGAATCTGCTGATTTTGACAACATAGCACTTATATGCTTTCAGGACAAGATATTCAAACCCCACTTAGTCCATTGTAAAGTACATCATTTATAATAAAGTATATCTGCATTGGCTATTGCCAGTGGTTCTGAATCTAATGCAAATTTTGTCAGTCTGCAACCAACCATATAATGTTTCTTCATCAGCTGGAGGTCTGCTTATGGTTTTCAGATGTTGTTGTTGGCTAGCTAATTTGAGGCAGAAGATTTGAGTCCAGTTTTTAGGAACAGATTCCTGTAACGCTTCTTTCAGAATACAAGAAATGACTCGTCTTTGAATCAGAGGTGCTGACCTATTTTGAATTTTTTTTGCATGTTTTTGAATGTATCAAGTTACATACAAAGTTTAAATGTATATTATTAATCTGAATCTTTCTCAGAACTTGGCCTTCTAATGTAGTCATACAGTGACTAGGGTTACGCACTGGCTACTGAGATATTGCTGTACCAGTAGCTTGTACAGTTTCACCACCAATTTATGCTGACAGACATTGAAAATTTCATCAGTTTGAGGTCTGTGTCTTATGGTTATGCAAGTACAGATTAGAATTGAGAATTACTGTGGTTATCCAAATAACACGCTCTGTTCAGAGAATAGTAGCATTGTAAAAGTTGATCGAATTTAAATTTAGTAATTATATTTCAATTAATTAAATCATTAATAAAATGCTAGTCCCATTAAAAATGTTTGTGAAATTGATCGATTGTCATAAGACTGTTGCCTTCAGTAATGCCATTCAGAGGAGAAAATCTGCCATCATTACCTGATCTGTGCTACATATGACAGCATGTGGTTTTTTTCTGGACCGAAATGCCTACAAGTCGCTCATTTATATCACATTGTCAGAGAAAAAAAAGATACTTTGGGTATCCTGCAGCACTTGGACAGCAGCGGTTCAGGAAGGTGGTTTACCATCAGTTTCTCAAGGCCGGTATGGATGGGTATTAAAGGTATTGCCCATCCCTAGTTGACTATAAAGCAACAACATTGGTGTGGTTAAAATTGAATCAGAGATAGTAGGAACTGCAGATGCTGGAGAATCCGAGACAACAAGGTGCAGGGCTGGATGAACACAGCAGGCCAAGCAGCATCGTAGGAGCAGAAAGGCTGACGTTTCAGGCCTAGACCCTTCATCAGAAAAATAATTGGAGTCACATACAAACTAGACTGAGCAAGGACAATTGTTCATCTAGCTGTAAGGATCTTTAATCTGATCAGGTACTGATAGCAGATTTTCTCCAGATTTTTCTCCCTTGCATGGCATTACTGAACATTTGCCCTAATTGTCCTTGAAATGAGTGACTTTAAGCAGTTTCAGTGGCCAGTTCAGAGTTAACCATATCAACACGTGTGTTGAGTACACATGGGCCGGGCCAGATAAAGGTGAGAGATTTCCTTTCCTAAAGGACATTAGTGACCCAGATGAGTTTATGATCGATTGTAGTTTTGCGATCACCATTACTGAGACTGGCGTTCAATTTTGGAATTATTCTTTGAATTTAAATTCTACCATTGGCAGTACAGTGGTAATATTACATGACTAGTAATTGGTGGAATTTAAATTCATTTAGTTGCAGTTGTGTATCATTAGACCATGCCTATGGGTTATTTGTCAACAACGTTATTAGTGTAACACCAGTGGCAGTTTTTTTTATTATTCCTTCACTGGATGAGGGCATCTCTGGCAAGGGCAGCATTTATTGCCTATTCCTCATTGCCCAGAGGGCAGTTAAAAGTCACGCACATTGCTGTGGTCTGGAGTCACATGTAGGCCAGGCCAGATCAGGTAGGGATGGCAATTTCCTGCAATAGTAAATCAGATAGGTTTTTCCAACAATTGGCAACAGATTGATGGCCATCATCAGACTCTTAATTCCAAATTTTTTTACTGAATTCAAATTCCACCAATTGCCATAGCAGGATTTGAACCCAGGTTCCAGAACATTACCTGGGTTTCTGGATTAATAGCCCAGTGATAGTATCACCAGCCCATTGCGTCCCGAAGTTGATCGAATTTAAATTTAGTAATTACATTTCAATTAATTAAATCATAAATAAAATGCTAGTCCCACTAAAAATGTTTGTGAAATTGATCGATTTTCATAAGACTGTTGCATTCAGTAATGCCATTCAGGGGAGAAAATCTGCCATCATTACCTGATCTGTGCTACATATGACAGCATGTGGTTTTTTCTGGACCGAAATGCCTAGCAGTTGCTCATTTACATCACATTGTCAAAGAAAAAAAGATACTGTGGGTATCCTGCACCACTTGGACAGCAGCGGTTCAGGAAGGTGGTTTATCATCAGTTTCTCAAGGCCAGTATGGATGGGTATTAAATGCTGGTCTTGCCACAGCACTAATGCAAAGCACATTTAAAACAAAAGTATTTTTATTATCTGAAACATAAATTTTGAGTATATTATCAATTATCAACTAATAATACAGTTAGTTGTATGATTTTCTTTATTGCTTTGAGCTCTGATAATCTAGGTAATAGTTCTGACCATCTGTTCTGAATAAGTTTCTGAAAATATAAGTAGTTTTAGCAAAACTAGTATTAATATTGCCCTGCATGTGGTGTGCATACTGTGAAGAGTACTGTTGTTATGCCTGGAATATTTGTTAATACATTATTTGCGTAGTAATGCGATTGTCCATGATGATATTTATAATGTCCATTTGGAATTTGATCTAATGTGCTTTCTACATTAATTTTTTTTGAATTCTGTAAGTTGGAATAAGATAAAACTCTATGATCTAATGCACCAGTGAAGTCTCCAAGGTAAAGGTTTGATATTTTGGTGTCGCAAGTGTAAAATTTGCCTTTTCACAAAATGTTTCAAGTTATGTATCCAGTTTTTTTTTGGTATTGTCAATGTATGGTTTAACCTGAAGATATTGTTTTGCTGCATTTTGTATTAAAAGTACCAGTTAGTATAATCAGTGGTTCCCCATTATTTATTTATATAACTTCATCAATTCTAAAGACAAAACAGGCAATGTGACCCAACTGGTTTATGCTTCAAATAAGCCTTCTCCTACCCTCGCCCCTCTCAACCTATCAATGCGTATTCCAAGATAACAAGGTAGCAGGAAAGCTGACGTTTCGAGTCTGGACCTTTCTTCAGATTTCCAATTTGCCTTTTAGGGACCTTCTTTGCAAGAGCCAGTATTCCCAAGTTAAGGTGATCATAAAGTTAGAGTCAAGAGTTTTTACAGCAAGGAATTTGATTTAATTTATTATTGTCATGTACCTAGGTACAGTGAAAAGTTTTGCGTGCAGTGCAGGCAGATCATACCATACAAAGTGCATTAGGATAACGGAAGACAGCAAAGAATACAATGTTATGGTTGCAGAGAAGGCGCACAAACGGCGAGATCGACATTAAATTTAAAATTTGAAAGGTCCAATCTGAAGTCTAATAACAGCGGGGAAGAAGCTGTTCTTGAATATGTTGATATGTGTGTTTAGGCTTTTGTATCTTCTGCCTGATGGAAGAGAGTCTAGCCAGGGTTGGAGGGGTCTTTTATTATGTTGGCTGCCTTCTCGAGGCAGTGAGAAGTATAAATGGAGTCAATAGATGGAAGGTTGGCTTGTGTGATGGACTGGGCTGTGTTCACAACTCTCTGTAGTTTCTTGTGATCCTGTGTACCGCAATTGCCAAACCAAGCTGTGATGCATCCGGATAGAATGCTTACTATGGTCCATCTATAAAAATTGATAAGCATCTTAATGGACGTGCTGAATTTTCTTAGCCTCCTGAGGAAATAGAGGTGTTGTTGTGCTTTCTGGACTGTAGCGTCAGTGTGGGTGGACCAGAACAGATTGGTGATCATCACTATTAGGAACTTGACGCTCTGGACCATCTCCACTTCAGCACCATTGATGTAAGTAGGGGCATGCCCTCCACACATGCTCGCTGAAGTCAATGACCCGCTCTTTCATTTTGCTGACGTTGAAGGAGAGGTTTATCATCTTTACACCATGCCACCAAGCATTCGATCTCTTTCCTGTATTCTGTCTTGTCATTATTTGAGATCTGGTCTACAACAGTCTTGTCGGTGAATTTGCAGGTGGAGTTTGGACGTAAATTGGGCACACACTCATGAGTGAATAGGGAGTATAATGAGGGGCTGAGTATGCAGTCTTGCGGGGCGCCAGTATTGAGGATTATCATGGAAGAGGTGTTGTTGCATATTCTTGTTGATTGTGGTCCGTGGGTCAGGAAGTCAAGAATCCAATTGGAGAAGGCAGAACAGAGACTGAGGTCTTTGAGTTTGGAGGTTAGTTTTGTTGCAGTAATGGTGTTGAAGGCAAAGTTGTGGTCAATAAGTAGGAGGCTGACGTTGTACTCATCCCTGGAACATCTGGATAACAGAGCCAGGGAGATGGCGTCTGCTGTGGACTTGTTGTGAAGGTTGGTGAATTCAAAGGGATCAAGGCAGGCTGGGAAGCTAGATTTAAAGTGAACCATGACTGACCTCTTGAAACACTTAATTATGGAAGTCAGAGGCACGGGGCACTAGTCATTGAGACATGCTCTATGTGTTTTATTTGGCACCAGGTTGATGGTGATCTTTTTGAAGCAGGTGGGGACTTCAGGTCATAGTAAGGAGAGGTTAAAGATGTCAGTGAATACTCTTGTCAGCTGGCATGCGCAGAATTTGAGTGCATAGCCGGAGACTCTACCTGGTCCAGTCGCTTTCCATGGATTCACTCCCAAAAAGGCCGATCTGACGTCTGCAGCGGTGACTGAGGGAACAGGTACATTCAAGCCTGTCGGAGCAGGTGACATGGTTTCACTGACCACTGTTTGAAATGAGTGTAGAATGCATTGAGTACATCAAGGAGGGATATATTTTTGATCGTTATTCTATTCTGCTTCACTTTGTAGCCCGTTATGTCATGTAAGCCTTGCTACAAACGGGGGAGGGGGGACGCCCATGTGGTTCGTTTAGGTCTCCAGCTTAGTCCAGTATTGCCTCGTGGTGCCTCTAATGACCTTACGGAGGTTGTATCTGAATTTCCTGTAAAAGTCAGGGTAGTCTGACTTGAACATCTCACACCTGGACTTCAGTAGGCAGTGGATCTCCTGGTTTGTCCATGGTTTCTGGCTAGAGAACATTTGGATCATCTTCTTTGGCATGCAGTCTTCTACACACTTGCTAATAAAGTCTGTAATAGTTGTGGCATACTCATTTAGGTTCGCTACTGAATTCTTGAATATTGACAAGTCCACCGATTCCAAACAGTAATGTAAAAGCTCTTTTGCCTCAGACCAGCACTGTACTACTTTCTGTAATCAAATGTTCATTTGTTCTAATCCTATTTTCCAGCAGTCTGCCCACAGCTTCTATGCTATGGTGTTTTAAGTGCTCATCTAAATTACTTATAAATATCTTGAGGGTTCCTGCTTCTATGACCATTTTAGGCAGTGAGTTGTAGATACTCCCAATAATCTGGGGAAGAAACAATTTCTTCATCCACCTAAACTTTCTATCCTTTACCATAAAACTGTGCCCCTGGTTATTCACTTCTCTACTGAAGAGAAAAGTTTATCCTGATTTATGCTCCTAAGAACATTGCACACCTCAGTTAGATCGAGCCGTCAACCCTTTCTGCCCTAAGGAAAACAACCCCAGTCTGTCTAGACTCTTTTCATAGCTGAATTGCTGTGGCCCAGGCAATGTTCTGGTGCAGCTGTTCTGCACCCTCGCTGCAGTAATCTCATTCTTCCTATAGTATGGTGACCAGAACTGTGCACAATATCGAGCTATGGCCTAACAAGATTGAATTGAAGGAGACACAATTCTCCAGATGAATCTACAAATTCTTGGTGATGAAATGCAGTTAATTTCAAAATAGATGAATAGTAGCTACCAACTAGGTGTACAACTTTAAAATATTGACAGACTGCACATATTTTCAATCAAGCTGTGTAGACATAGTCTGAGACAGCTCTGTAGTAGGGGGGGAACCTGAACTTGGCTTCCTGGCTCAGGGATAGGGATACTACCACTATATCATAAGAACTCACACATGTTGCAACACACACCTTGGGTGAGTGGGTCTTGAACCCACATCTTTTCGTCCAGAGGTAGGGGCACCACCACTGCACCACAAAAGCTTTAACAGCAAGCTCTGCCCTATATTAAATATCAGTTATGAGAGAAGTGTAGCATAATTTAGCAGTGTCCAACATTTTTAAAGTAATTATCTATAACTTGAAATGGAAACATTATAAAGACAGTGAAGTAAAACAAGCAGATAGAAGATGTAAACACATTCGACAAAAATAGCTTTGGCAACTATTGTAATCTTCCAAAAACCTTTCATTGCAGCATCTTCTCTGAGATTTGTAAGATGACTTGAACCCTTTGATTAAAGTTACTGGTGAGTTACTGGTGAGTTACTTATGGTATTGACGGCTGTCAGTTGGTGAATTGCTTTTATTTGCATGCAATACAGTGATAGAGTTAGAAGTGAGCCACAATCTCCGATTGCAATGTGACAACAAAATTGAGCAGAAAATACTGACTTTTACTTTTTCTTTCTATCCCTGTCATACACTTTGTCCACCCCTTTTTTGCTTTCACTTTTACTTTCTGTACATGATTTGAAGTGAAATTGACAATTGTACTTTACATTTTATTGTTCAGATTATTCCATTTAATTCACTAGAGCGACACAAAAGTCTGATTCCCTGTAAAGGTACTATGCATTTTTGATCTAATAACTGCAGGCTTCTGTACCCTTACCAATAGAAAGTAAGTACAAACTAGCAATAGTTATTTGCTGCTGACTACAAAATGAAAACTTACCAATAAACTGCATTTTCAGATTGTGCCTAAATATCTACATATTCTCTTTTTTTTTGGGGCAAAAATCATTTCTAATGGTAGCATTCTGATTTGGTTTGGAGTAGCAAATGCATTTTTAATTTCCTTGTGAATATTGCATGTTAATTACAAGCAGTAAACATTGAAAATACTCAGCAAATCAGGCAGCATCTGTGGACAGAGAAACAGAATTATACCATTTCAGGTTTACCCTTTGTCATGACTTTATTGGAGCTAGTGAAGGGTCATCAAGCTCAAAAGTTAACTCAGTCCCTGTCTTCACACATGCTATCAGACCTGAGTGATTCCTCTTGTTTCTATTTTAGATTTTAGATTTCCAGCACATTCAGTATTTTGCTTTTTTTAAAATTATTTATTCATGGGATATGAGATGGGCCAGCATTTATTGTCCATCCCTTATTGCCTTTGAACTTGTTATGACATTTCAGGGTTAAGAGTCAGCCACCTTGGTCTGGAGTCACATGTAGGCCAGACTAAACAAAGATGGCAGATGTGCTTCCCCAAAGAACATTAATGAACCAAATGGGGTATTTACAACAATTGACTGTGATTGCATGGTCATCATTAGATTAGTTCTTAATTCAAGATTTTAATTGAATTCAATTTTCACAGCCTGCCATTGTAGGATTTGCACCCATGTCTCCAAGAAGTCTGGGAAAATAGGATTAGAATAGTTGGGTGCTTGTTTTCAACTCGTGTAGACTCAGTCGGCTAACGGGCCTTTTTCTGTGCTGGAGACCTCACTGACACTACAACATTAATTTGAGACTGTGATTTACTAGTCTACTGACATTACTATGGCACTAATGCCTCCCCTTTTACTGTATATATTGATAAACTCCAAACTTCTTTGAAATGAGAAAGAAAATTTTAACCTTTCAAGTGTATTCTCTTTAAGAATGTGAGGAAATATAATTTTAACATGTTTATTCAAGTGTCTTGCCCAGTTCTGCATTTGAGTGGAATAACAATCAAAGATTGACTATACTCCGTAATTTCAAAAAGTGTTATTGTGACCATGCGAGATAGTAGGAACTGCCAATGCTTGAGTCTGAGATAACAAGGTATGGAGCTGGATGAACACAGCAGGTCAGGCGGCATCAGAGGAGCAGGAAAGCTGACGTTTCGGGTCTGGACCCTTCTTCAGCTAACTGAATAATATATTCAGTCCAGTGTAACCAGACTGGGGATTTACTGTCAGTCAGTGAGCGAACGGCACAGCGATCAGTCAGAGGTCTGGTCACTTATCCACTGGGGTTAATTGTCCAACTCAATTGGGGATGAGCCATAGTCAGCCCTGGGGGTCAACTCATGGCGGGGTATGTAAGGAGCAACTACAATGATAGGGCAGTTGGGGAAGTCAGTTATGGGGATTGGAGGCATCATGCTGGGATTCTGAAGGTGCAATAATGGGAGACAAGGGATGTGAGACAATAGTGCATGAGTTACTGAGGGAATGGGTTGGTCATTGACTGTCACAACCACTGTGGCTTTGGCAGGATGGTGCAGCATGTCGGTTGGCATGGCTCAACTGCAGGACTGGAACTCAAGGGGTAATTTTCGGAGATGAAAGCATAAGTGAAATTAACAACAGTGGGCATTGTTGAAAGTCAACCGGGAGTGCAGGAATAAAGAAACGTTGAGCTTTGGTGAGACTCCTTGATTACCAGCCGAGCATACAACTCTCACTGGCAAGCAAATCCTGAGTTGCCTTCCTTCCTCTTATGAACTGTAAGTATGCAATGGAAATGGAAAGTAGATGCAACCACAGCTGAAATGGGCAAAATAGTTTTTTACTGCACAAGAAGGTGTGCTCCACTTATGAATGATATAAGGCCCTTCAAGGGGAATTTGAATAAATCGGGCATGAAGCTAATTATAGAATCAAAGAATCGTACAGTGCAGTAAAAGGCCATGCAGCCCATCGAATTTGCACCAATCCTCTGAACAGCATCCCACCCTATCCCTGTAACACATGGCTAAACCACCTAGCCTGCACATCCCTGGACACTATCTGGGGCAATTTACCATGGCTACTCCACCTAACCTGCACAACTTCTGTCTCACCTTGAACTGTAAGTATTCACCAATGTGCTATTATATGCTGCTTTGCATACATTTGAAGCAGGTCCCCTATGTCAGAGATCCATGCAGAGTCATTCTGTGGCCCTCACAGTTGGAGTACTCCATGTCCCACTCTGATGCAATGCTAACCCACCATTTGGGTGTGGTGCTGACTGCTCACATTGCTAAGAACCTGATCTGTTTGTGATCATAGGTTTATTGGAAGTGTATCCAATGGATCTAGTCACAGCAGAGGTCATCATTGCTATGGCAGCAGTGTTATGAAGATGCAGATAAATGAAGGAGGAACAGATGCGCCAGCAATTCCAATAGTGACAAGAACCTCCTGTGGTTGCCAAACAGCCGCCTCGTTATGAAGTCACAGCTGAAGGTCCTGTCAGGATGCAGAGAGGTGCAGAAGCTCCAGGTTCTTCATCATCTGCTGTTTCCTCCAGATGAACAAGGTGTATTGCCACAAACTGAAGATGTCCCAGGACACTGCTACGAAGTATGCCAGCTGCTGATGTGGAATATGTTGCCTGAAAGGGTGGGTGGTCATCCTGTTAGCAATGCAGTTTGTGGCAGATCACACAGCTTTATCTTATTTTTCCATGATGAGGTCAGTGCCGCAGCTCATGCAGTAAGCAGTCTATTATCCTGTGCTGTTTCCATTAGATGAGCGAGGTGCATTGTTGCCACAGACTGAGGAGATCCTGAGACACTCACAGAACTGTGCCAACAGTTGGTGTGGGATCTGTGACCTGAGATGTGGGGTGGCCATCCAAAGTGACAGTTGTACTAAACATTAATGCGATTGGCTGCTTTAAAAAAATACCCAATGAGACCCTGTGTGGGATCTCAAAGCCTTCAACCTACAAATCTATTAACACTGTTGCCAATGCAATTTATGGCAGATGTCACAGGTTTATCCCCATGATGAAGTCAGCGCTGCAGCGCAGGCAGTAGGCTTTGTCAACCCAGCTTGCCCCAGGTTCAGCGTGCTATAGACTATACACACAATGCATTGAGAGTACTATATCATAAGGCAGCTGACTGGAAAATGATTCCATTCCATCAATGTACAAGTCATCAATGATTATCTGTATCGGGTTAAGGGATGTGCAAATGATGCAAAGATTTGTGAGAAAAAACTTTTTCACACAGCAAATTGTTAGGGTATGGAATGTACTGCCTAGAAATGTGGTGGAGACAAGGTTAATTGAGGCATTCAAAAGGGCATTGGGTGTTTATTTGGATATTATGTAGATGGTGTGAATAGATATGGGGTAAAAAAACATGCAACTGATACTAGTTAGTAGTACAGCTATAGGAATGATGGGCCAATTGACCTCTTTCTGCACCACAATAGTTCTGTGATCTGAGAAGTCTGTATGAGGTACCCTAGGAGCTGACATGATGCCTGTATCCTCGATACCTTTTGTTCTTGCTTTGTTTCAAGGGCTGAATTCCTCACATGGGTAGTTACAATGGGACGAGGGCTGCCTTCTGCAGCCATGGCAAATGACTCTATTACACAACCTCTTGACTGGGGCAGAGCATAGATGCAGTTCAGCTCATTCTTCCACCAGGGCCGTTGTGCAGCAGGCGATAGATCTCCTGATGGATCAGTTTGGTGGGACCTTGTTGTCCTGGCATGATAGAGTGCTGCAAAGTTGGGCATAGCAAGCCAGACAAGACTTAATTAACACCTGGTTCCAATTGAACTGGGTGCAGTGATCATTGACAGCAAGTTTGTAGTTGCTCGAAAGATTGTTTCTGTCCATTCTCAGAAGCAAACATAGCTTCTATTTTAGTTTGTTTTTTTTTCTTAACCTTTGCTGTTGTTAGATAAAGTGAATATTTTTAACGATTTGAAGGCTTTGAACAGTGAGGAGATGTAATGCTACGCAGGGTATCACAGAAAGTAGAAATCTTTTGTACAGGGTTCTAAGGTGGTATGACATGAGGACAGTGAACCTGAACCTTGTAGCTGCAGTTACTGTGATTGTTGATAAGACAGATAATGATGTAAGATAGTAATACATATATGAAAGTGAGCTTGTGTTAGAAATGACAGTCACCCATGGCCCCCTCAAAAGCATTCATATTTTGTTCCCCTCCTCCAATGTGCACTGAAGAGCAACTCCTATTTTGTACCTGCTGGAATGACTGACTTTAAATAGGGTACCGTGATGTCAGTGTAGTGGTATATATTTCTGTCTTTGCTCACTCAATAGTCACATGAATGGAGCACCAGAGAGGCATAGGGCATACATAATCAGATGAGCAGCAGAGAAATATGTTGGAGAAAAAAGCTATTGCTCACAAGAGAAGTCCCCCTTCATGAAAGTGCCTGAACTTGACTCTTAATTGATTTTTGGTGAACTTCTGTCCCACATTACTGTTTTGTGGAAATCAAAATCTTC
Source organism: Rhincodon typus (assembly GCF_021869965.1). NCBI lineage: Eukaryota > Metazoa > Chordata > Chondrichthyes > Orectolobiformes > Rhincodontidae > Rhincodon > Rhincodon typus. Next base: position 28,300,932 of record NC_063350.1, on the reverse strand, counting down.
TTCAACATCACAAAAACAGCTTTTCTGTTCACTGGGTCAATATCAGTATTATTGCTGTGTTGCAGCTTGCTGTCCTTAAATTAGCTGTCACATTTCCTGCTTTAAAATTATGACTACCAATGTAACTTCTGAGGTATTTTCACATAGTGTGATCCTTGCAGAGCACCCATACGTGCATACATCTTAAAAGGAATCTTACCCTCATGTTGACTGTCTCTTGTGCACCCACATCATGGTTGCTGCAGGACTTGCACTTATACAGTTGAGAGGCAAAATTAGTGACTATGCTCAAGTTCTTTAACTGTAAACCACATGTCTGCCTGTGGTTGTGAAAGGCACTCTGTAAATGCAAGTCATTTTTTATTCTTGCTTTGTTTTCCATTTTGTTTTTGATAATTAGTTGTGAAGTTTTAAGGTTTACCTTGTCATGTTTTAATTGATCCTCAGTAACATATTTATGTGTTTTATCTTTGTCCTGTAGCTGTTTCACAATGAGTTATACAGAAAAACCGGATGAAATTACTAAAGATGAATGGATGGAAAAACTCAATAACTTGCACATCCAAAGAGCTGACATGAATCGTCTTATAATGAATTATCTAGTTACTGGTAAGACTAACACAAAAGATAACATAGATATAATATAGATAATATCAAGAGCCCTGTTCTGCAGGCAGAATTTTATGAACAAATCTGTTTTGCCAAAAATGTATCTTCATCTGAAGTGGTAGCAAGAACTGCAGCTGCTGGAGTCAGAGACAACACAGTATGGAGCTGGAAGAACACAGCAGGCCAGGCAGCATCAGAGGAGCAGGAAAGTTGACGTTTCGGGTCAGGACCCTTCTTCAGAAATGGGGAGAGGGAAGGGGCCTGGGAAATAAATAGAGAGAGGAGGGGTGGGGCTGGGGAAGGTAGGTGGGATGGTGATAGGTGAGGGCAGGGAGGGAGTGGTGGGGATTGGTCAGTGGGATGTGTGGGGTGGATAGATGGGAGAGAAGATGGACAGGTTGTGTCAGGTCAAGGACGCGGGGATGAGAGGGAGGGTTGGACATGGGATGAGGCCGGGGTTGGGGAGATTTTAAAACTGGTGAATTCCGTGTTTAGGCCATTGGGCTGTAGGCATCCGAGGTGAAATATGAAGTGTTGTGCCTCCAGTTTTCGGGTGGTGTCATTGTGACGCTGGTGTAGGCCCAGGATGGACATGTCACCCAGGGAATGAGAGAGGGAGTTAAAATGGTTGGTGACCGGAAGGTGTTGTCGTTTGTTGCATACAGAACGCAGATGTATTTGTCCATCCCATGTCCAACCCTCCCACTCATCCTCATCTCCTTGACTTGACCCAACCTGTCCATCTTCTCTCCCACCTATCTGCCCCACCCAACCCACAGACCAATCACCACCACTCCTTCCCTGCCCTCCCTTATCACCATCCCACCTACTTTTCCAGCCCCACCCCTCCTCTCTATTTATTTCCCAGCTCCCTTATCCCTCCCCATTTCTGAAGAAGATCCCAACCCAAAACGTCGACTTTCCTGCTCCTCTGATGCTGCCTGGCCTGCTGTGTTTCTCCAGCTCCATACTGTGTTGTCTCTTCATCTGAAGTGGATTCATTTTCCTAGTTTTGAGACCTCACAAGAAATTGGATCATGTAAAGGTTTATATTTGATCAAAGCTAATTTGAAATAAACTGCTTCAAACAATGAAAATGGATAAAGTAGTAATATGTCAGAATTTATGAAGAGGAAGGCTAATGTGTGTGTAAAAGTATTTATTTTACAATTATGTTTAACTGTCAATGCCAGTTGTATATAATGCACTATTGAGGGTCACAAGTGTACTTTGCTTCTTACTTATGTTTGGAATGGCTTCCGGGGAATATTTGTAAATAGTGGCATCATGAATACATGTCAGATTTAGAGATCCTGTGTAAAATAATACATTTTTCTTATTTTACTAAGGGGTGGGATGCTGCATAGAATTACATTACACATTTATAAATGATTTTTCATCATCAGCGAAATAATATAATCTTCAAGGGAAAGTGGTCATGGACTTTCAAAAGGCATTTCACAACTTTAACCCTAATCTTCACCACATAAATCTTTATAAACCTCTCTTTGGGCCACACTTGGTATTCAGTTGTATTCAATTCTGAGCACCAGAAGTCAGGAAAGATTTTGAGACACGAGAGGTTCTGAATGCACCTTGTCAGACTACACCAGGGATGTGGGACTTAAGGTCTATGAATTGACCAGAGAATTGGGATTGATCTCTTTGGAGCAGAATAAAGAGAAATTTGATGGAGATGTTCAAAATCTTAAAGGGTTTTGATTGACTTTTGAGAGAAGCTTTTTCTAATGGCAGAGGGGTTTGTAACTGATCAGAGCTAAGGTACTTGGCAAAAGAGTTAGAGGCAAGACAATTTTTCTTTTAAATGATCCAAGGTATGTACTGGAATGCATTGCCTGAAGCAGTGATAGAAGCAGATTCAATATTCATTTTCAAAAGGAAATTGGAGAAAAAATTGAAGGAAAAAATTACGGGGCGGTAGGGATTCAATGGGACTAATCGGATAATTTTTCCAGACGCACAGACCTCCTGTGCAGTGTATTTCTATAATTCCCTAAATTATTGGACTTTAGAGTGTTTATATGAGATAGCTACATCAAAATAATTGAGGTTTGTTTCTTTATTGATCAATCAAATTAAGATTTTTTTACATTGAAAATTTATAGTTAAGTGAGTGAACATTCAAATATCACAGCCATACCAATTTTTATCAAAGACTTGAGGGTGTAGTTCAATAATTGCTGTTATTTTTCTTTTGTGACTATCAATGGTATCAGAAGTTGGAACAAATTAAAACACATTGCTTGTGACTGTAAAGTTTTTGCTGCAGCCCTTCAGAGTACTGCAAAATAGTTATTGATTCTGCAAATGTTTGCAACTATTACTTTGTCGGGAGAAACATGTAATATTGAGAAAACTCTTGACATACTTATGCCAATTTGCCTTAACCCCTGCCCATAAACTGTAGAAATCACATGAGTAAAGTACTGTGGTTGACAGAAATGTTCAGCAGACCCGGCAGCATCTGTGGACAGAGAAGCTTAGTTACCTTTTAAGATAGGTGTCTCTTCATTAGTTTGAAATTATTAAGAAAGGTTAGTGACCAGGAATGTTAACTCTCTACAGAGGTTGCCAAACCTCAATAGTAAAAGCTACTTGTGTTGTGCTACGTTTTATTTTGATAGAAAGGTTGCAACAACCAGATCTTTCTATCTAATCAGTCATCTGCAGTGAATCCAACTGCATTTTATGATAGCAACATAATCAAAGTTTTAAGATTAAATATTCAGAATATGTACTGCATCTCAGTTTATGCATCTTTGGTATTTTGTTTTGCAGTTAACATTGGGCCTGGGCCAAGATATGGTGAATGTTATAGGGGATAGAATGATTAGGCATACAAATAAATGTTGCTATTGTTTCAAATTTACTAAAATTTGTGCAGTTTTCTTGGCTGGTCAGTGATACCTTTTGTAGCATTAAGTGTGGGCATAACATCAGTCAGTAGTCTAGGCAGGATGAACTGCTAAAACTGAAGGCCACATTCATCAAGAAGAAAGAAAAGGAAATGAGGTATTTAAGATTGAGCGGGAAAAAACCTAATGTTACCATGAATCTCGATAGAGCTGCTAAATTCAATCTTAATTGTAGACATATCAGAAATGCTTTGATATTGTAGTTTCAAATTACAGAAATATGACAGGCTATGGATGCACTAGCAAGGGACATGGAAGTGAGGTTGGACATCATGCAGTCAGTAGCACATGTCTTGTTTTGTACTTTATGGTGCTGCAGCGGATGGATGTGTATAGAAACATTATATTCACGTTAAACATTCTTTCAAAGTGTATTTGTGTATGATGTCGATTAAATTTAATGAACAACTGTGAAAGTTTGATTTTACAGTTCGCATGAAGTCTTAAGGAACAATAAAATATTTTGTGAAAAATTTTCAGGATAATTTACAATGTACCTGCTAATACAATTATATTTTTATGTATAATTTTTTTCAGAAGGATTTAAGGAAGCAGCAGAAAAATTTAGAGTGGAATCAGGGATAGAACCCAGTGTTGACTTGGACACCCTTGACGAACGTATTAAAATTCGTGAGGTGATACTTAATGGACAAATTCAAGAAGCCATTGCATTAATTAATAGTCTGCATCCAGAGCTGTTGGACACAAATCGTTATCTTTATTTCCACTTACAGGTAGGGAAATCTTGACATTCAAATGTCAAAAATGAGTGTTGGTGGATACGAAATCTAGGTCCTACTTATTTGTAAGTTATAAGTAGCATTTGATGAACAGTTTGTTAAAACATGCATTTAAAAGTTTGATTTGTATCTATTCAGCCATAATTCAGATCATAATAGGCATCATAACTATATATAAAATTAAATTTTATGCAGCTACTTAACTCCTTTGTGCATGTAAACTAACACCCATCGCTTAACCCTTCTTTTCTCAAATTCTTGATTGTGTTCGTTGCCTCCCAAATCGTTGTCTACATTCACTCAATTCCATATACAAATTTCTCCAGACAGATTTTCTGGCCAAAGACTGAAACAGTACTCAGAGTCATAAATGCTGTTTCTTGTGATAGTGAACATGATAAGCTTTTCTATCTCATCCTTTACACCCTATCTTCAGCAGGCAAGTGTGATACCTGGTGCAAGAATGGAAAGAGCATTGATTGAAGGAGCAGTAACTGTGGGAGAGAGGAAGTTTGCCCTTAGAGGAGCTGGTCTTTAGTCAAAGACCTATTTAGCTGGTCAGGTTTAAAGTTGGGGGTGGGGTGTGTGTCTGGAAGTGAGGACTTAGATACTGCCTCAGAATCCTAGGATAGACTGCTCAAAATTTGTGATTGGGTTAGGATGTGGGAAAATTCCCCTGTAGCTGATTTGGTTTGTTGGAGGAGGGGCTGTGGAGTATTTGCTGCCAACATTGGATTATAGCCAGGTTTAAGATTGCTGCCTACTCAGCAGCATTCAATAGCCTGTGATTCAGTCTGCAGCAGGATGGCCCAGAAAGGCTAACAAAAGTTATATATACGCAGTGAACACAGCTTATCATATCCATGTGAATAACACAAGTACATTGGATGAAGTAGCTGATTTAATCTCAATGGATGCCTCATGCTTTGTGACCTGCAGATTTGTGAAGAAGTTTGGGTTATCTATTAAATGTACATGTATAGTGCTTGGTTACTAAATACCTACTTTTAAAACTGGCTGGGTAGCATGTATCAAAGCGGAAACAACATATGAATTGAAGCTATCTGGATGAACAAATGAATGCCATTTCATTATTTGCTGAGATGAGTGGATTTTTGAGATTGTGCTAAACCAAGTTGTGTTACTCCTTCCTGCTGCTGTCACATTTCATCATTTCTCCAGAAAATGTGAACTCTTGTGTCAGGAAAGTGTGGCATCCATGTGGGGAAGAAGCATGTGACTGATAGGTGAAGAGTTGCAATGGAAATGGAAACATGTGAAATCAGTGATCAGAGAATTTGGATAGGATATAGGTGTGTAAAGAGAAACTTGAGATGGGTGGCACCTGGAGGAAACTGAGGACAGGGACAGGCTGGGGTTGGAGGAGAACATCAGATGGGATATGTGGGAGCTGGAGAAGAGGGAGACAATCAGTAAAATCGTCTTCAACAGGGTGGTGATGGCCTAGTGGTATTGGGGAGGCGATGGCCTAGTGAATTATTGCTAGACTATTAATCCAGAAACTCGGCTAACATTCTGGGGACCTGTGTTCAAATCCCACCATGGCAGATAGTAGAATTTGAATTAAATAAGAAAAAAAAAGTCTGGATTTAAGAGTCTTATGCATACCTTGAAACCATATTCGATTGTCAGGAAAAACCCAATTGGCTCACTAGCGTCCTTTAGGAAGGGAAATCTGCCATCCTTACCTCAAGAAGCCTGCAAGTGACTCCAGACCCACAGCAAAGTGGTTGATTCTTAACTGCCTTCTGGGCGATTGGGGATGGGCAATAAATGCTGGCCTGACCAGCAATGCCGTCATCCCATGAGTGGATTAAAAAAAGTGCTATCAGGTGACACTTGCTTAGCTGTAATCTGCTTATTGACAGTCAGATTGGGTTCTGCCAGGGCCACTTACACCCCAGTCCAAATATGGACAAAACAGCTGAACCAGAAAGATGAGGTGAGAATGACTCCCCTTGACAATGAGCCAGCATTTGACCGAGTATGGGATCAATGTGCCCTAGCAAAACTATAGCCAATGAGAATCAGGGATGAGAGGCAAACTCTGTGCCGGATGGAGTCATACCTAGAACAAAGGAAGATGGTTATGGATGTTGGAGGTCAGTCATCTCAGCTCCAGCACATCACTGCAGTAGTTCCTCAGGAGAATGTCCAATGACACACCATCTTCAGTTGATTCATCAATTTACCTTCCCTCCATCATAAGGTCAGAAGTGGAGATGTTCACTTTCGACGACAGTGTTCAACACCATTTGTGACTTTACAGATACTGAAGTGGTCCGTGTCCAAATGTAGTAAGATGTAGATAGTTTGGGCTGATGAGTGACAAATAACATTTGTGTCATACAGGTGGCATGCAATGACCATCTCTAACAATTAAACCATTGTCCCTGACATTCAATGGCACCACTATCAATGAAGCCCCCAAAATCAACATTACCAGTGACCAGAAATTGGATTGGATGAGACATAAATATTCTCTGGCTAAAAGAGCAAGTATAGGCTGGGAATCCTGCATCAAGTAACTCACCAAAACCTGTCTACCATCTACAAGGCAAAAATTAGGAGTGTAGTGGAATATTCCCCAGTTGTCTGGATGAGTGCAACTCCAACAACTCTCAAAAAGTATGACACCATCCAAGACAAAGCAGCCTTGATTGGCACCACATCCACAAACATTCGCTCCCTCCTCCACCGATGTTCCAGTAGCAGCAGTGTGTACCATCTGCAAAATGCATTGCAGAAATTCATCAGTTTCTCTGAGACAGCATTTTCCAAACTATTGACCACTACCAGTTAGAAAGACGACAGCAGCAGATACGTGGGGACACCACTTCCTGCAAGTTCCCCTCTGAGACACTTGCCATTCTCACTTAACAACACTGAAACAATGGAAATATATTTATCTGGCAATGTCCTGAAATGGCCTCTCTGACATTATTTTCTAGACCAAGTAACTAACATTCATGAAAGCAGCTCACCACCATCTTCTTGAGGGCAATCATGGATGGGCAATAAATGCTGGCCCAGCCAGTAATGCCACCCTCCTCTGAATGATGTAAATATTCTGCTATGTTATGGGTGCTTTATAAATGCAAGTTGTACGAAATGGAGTATAAAAGTAGAGGGGTTTTCGTAAATCTATGCGATGCAGTAGTTGATGATGGCTGGAATACTGCAAACAGTTTTGGATCCCTTATCTAAGGAATGTTATATTGGCATTAGAAGCAGTTCAGAGAAAGTTCACCTGGTATGGAATGATTGCTTTATAAGGAGAGGTTAAGTATTTTGGGCCTGTACTCAATGGAGTTTAGAAGAATGAATGGTGACCTTATTGAAATATTCAAGATTGCTAGAGGGCTTGGCAGGATAGATGTGGAGAGGTTATTTCCCATTGTGGGAGCATCTAGGACCAGAGGGTAGCATACCGGAGTAAAGGGTTACCTAGTGAGGACAGAGATGAGGAATATTCTTTCTTACATGATAATGAATTTGTGGAATTATTTCCCACAGAGCGCTGTAGTTGATGGGTTGTGAAGTGTATTCAAAACTGAGATAGATTTTTAATCTGTAAACAGATTAAGAGTTGTGGGGAAAAGACAGGAAATTGGATTTGAGGATTAGCCATGATCTCATTGAATGGCAGAACAGACTCGATAGAAGCAGAAGTAGGCCACTCGACCTATGTCTTGTGGTCTAAACTTATTGGATGGAATCCAATTTGTATGAGGCAAACAAAAAAAAATGGGATTAATCGGTGATCTACACACTTGTCTAGAAAATATTTCTATAATCTGAGTGTAAAGATGAATCACCATTAAAATTAGCTCTGACCAGAAAACTGGACATTTTCTGTTAGTCTGTATGTCTCAGCCAAATCAGGACCAAGTCTTTTTTCTAAAAAAGTAGTAACTGCTTAAAAAGAATAGTTAAATAGAATGTAGGTGGGTCAGCAAAATGTTTGCTGAATGATTGGCAGCAGCTTTGGTAAACTGTTTCTTATTGTGTTTTTCATTGAAATCTGCTCAAGAAAAATTAATTATTATCGTATTTACCTGGTCTTCAAGAAATCACTTTCTTCACTTACAGTAAATATCTAATGGTGCATTAATAATAAATGTTTGTGGAGAAGTAGAATTTGTTTATTGTTCCTTCTCCATTGGAATCCCCTAGCAGCTGAACAGCATTGAAATAAATCTGAGCAGTCTATTTGTTGTTACTTCTGGATTATCAGTCAAAAATGCTTACACAATGCTAATATTATTCTTGAGAGAAGCTGTAAGGATGAATGATGAAGTCGTTGCCAATGTTTTGACATTGGTGTTAAAGATACATTTGAATGTAGTAGAGAAAAGTATTATTTTTCATATGATAATTTGACATGAGTTTTAATGTTTTGTACTAACTTTCTAAATTTGAGTGCAAAAATCCACTGGAAGGATACTATTTTATAAATCAAATATTCATATGACTAAAATTGAAAGTAGTACTTGAATTTCTGTTTCATCAAAGTAAAGAATTTGAGGCCTTTGATGCTGAGAACAATGGAGGTACCAGCTAATATATCTGTATGGGAAGGTGTCAAGGGAAGGGAAGAAGGCATTTATCTGACCTAGTACTGGATCAGATGTGCTATCTGAACTTTTGAAGAACAGATGATGGAAAGTGTTTCTAGTGACATCGTACTAGAGATAGAGGAAATAGCAGAGGATAATTGATCAGTGTGGAGGTTGGTTAGGTAGAGGATAAGAAAATCCTGTCGTGGATTGAGGCTGGGTGGGATTGGGAAACTCTTCTCTCCACAGATGTTGCCAGACCTGAATATTTCTATAACTTCTGTGTTTCTTATCTACTCTTTCTGTGTCTTGATTTTGGTTGTTCCTTATACAAACTGAACAAATCCTTTGTTAAAGTGGGAATAGTATTTTTTCAAGGCACATCATAGAATTCATAGAATCCCTACAGTGAGGACGCAGGCCCATCGAGTCCACACTGACCCTCTGATGTGCATCCCCACGCCCCGTGCCCCTAACCATCCCATAACCCTGCATTTACCACGGCTAACTCACCTAGCCTGTTTTAAGGTTCTTGAGTAGATTTGTAGCTTGAATTGAGGATGCTTTGATTGGTTTGTTAGTTTGTAGACAATGTTACCCAGCAGGGTAATGAAACATCAGTGCAGCCTCCGATGAAGCGTTGTTATGTTTTCCCGCTTGTTATTTAAACTCCAGGGTCACTTGGAGTTGGTGACCTCATCGCCGGTTTTTCTTTGCAGTAGTGTGTACATAGGGTCTAATTATGTGAGTTTATTGATGGCCTTCTTGGTGAAGAACCAGGCCTCTAGAAATTCCCGTGCTTGTCTCTGTTTGGCTTGTCCTAGGATCGTGATGTTGCCCCAACCAAACTGGTGGTTCTCCTTGTCCATGTGTATGGAGTCGAGTGAGTACTGGTTGTGTGTTCTTGTTGGTAGTTAGCAAACTAGCCTCACGACTCACTTTACCTTTAATGGCCAGATCTACCAACAAATCAATGGGACGCCTATGGAGTCACCCATCTCTGGACTAAGAGCATAAGCGGTGATGCAGAGACTTGAAGGCATGGCCGTTCCACAGATCCAACCCTAACTATGGACCTGATACGTGGAACACACTTTCGTCATCATCAAATGGACTAAACTAGAAGAAACACACCAACTTATAGACAACATTTTCACTGGTATCAAATTCACTAAAGAAGAAAATTACAAACAGCTCCCATTCATGGACGTGAGGGTAGAATGTAGGGCCAACAGGGAATTTCTGACCAAAGTATACAGAAAGGCTACATGCACGCATCAAGTCCTAAATTTCAAAAGTAACCACACCAACACCCACAATTGGAGTTGCGTAAAAACACTGTTCAAACAAGCCACAACACACTGCAGCAACCCAGAATTACGCCAAAATGAAGAATACTTCCACCAAATATTTAGAGACAACGGATACCTAAACAACTGGGCCTGATCGTGCCTGTCACATAAATAACATGAAAATATAGTACACCTCAATGCACTTGTCACGTTATCGTACGTCAAGAACGTATCTGAACTGACCACAAGACTCCTACAGCCACTGGGCATCAGAGTAGCACACAAACCTACATCAACCCTATGCCAACTACTTACAAGAACCAAAGACCCCCTACCCACTATGGACAGAACCAATGTAATATACAAGATTCCATGGAAGGACTGCGACCAACATGACATTGGACAGACAGGAAGGAAACAGGCTACGAGAATACATGAACACCGACTAGCAACAAAAAGACACGACCCATACACGTAGACAAGGAGAACCGTGCGATTGGAACAGTCAGGATCCTAGGACAAGCCAAACAGAGACGAGCACGGGAACTTCTACACCAAGAAGGCCATCACTAAACTTGTAGAATTAAACCCTATATACACACCACTGCAAAGGAAAGCCGGCAATGAGGTAATCAACTCCAATTGACCCCAGAGTTTAAATAACAAGCAGGAAAACATAAACAACACTTCATCAGAGGCTGCACTGATAATGTTACCCAGCAGGGTAATGAAACATCTGCATACTAACGAACCAGCTCAGCGAGCGAGCCAACCACATCACCTAGCCTGCATATATTTGGGCACTGTGGGCAATTTAGCATGGCCGATCTATCTAATCTGCACATCTTTGGACTATGGGAGGAAACCGGAGCACCCAGAGGAAACCCACACAGACACTTGGAGAATATTCTAACTCCGCACAGTCGCCCGAGGCTGGAATTGAGCCCAGGTCCTGGTGCTGCGAGGCAACAGTGCTAACCACTGAGCCACTGTGTCACCCCAAAAAATAAACTTAGCAATTGTATTGAAACTGCAATTGCCCTCCTTTTTTTAAAAGAAGTCTATAATTGGTTGTGCTACCCATCAATGTTGAAGGTGACTGAAAACTGACTTAAATAGTGTATTTTCAGACAGTCAGTACCAGAAGTGCAATAATTCACACTTTATGTAAAACACCTAAAGGAAATCTGTTTGACCTATCTCATAAGCAAGCCCTTCTGGGAGCCCATTCACACTCCAGATTAAAATATTTTAACGCTGATAAAAAGCTTAATCCTGCTGCTTTATTCATGCAAGTTCTTGATTTTCTGGGTTTTTTTTATTTTAGTTTATTCCTGCAATCTGCTACAATCATAGCCAGGGTGCTTTTATGATTTATAAAGAAAATATTCAATTAAAATAATCTGGATAAAAGTGAAATCCGCATTCTTGGTGGCCATCTTTCAAGCATTGTTTTCAATTGTTGTTAGCTTTTAACATTTTTTTGAAAACTGCTGCAGCACATTGTAGTTACAATGTTATTTCATTACTTCAACATGAATTAATATTTTCCAGTGATCTGAAATGGTTTTGATTCCAATTTAATATATTAAGCCTTAAATTTCTACTTCATCTTCAGGTAGCAAGCATCAGTGGTGGTTAAGTTGTTGGAGGGGCTTCTGAAAGACAGGATCTACATGCATTTGGAAAGGCAAGGACTGATTAGAGATAGTCAGCATGGCTTTATGCGTGGAAAATCATGTTTCACAAATTTTATTGAGGTTTTTGAAGAGGTGACCAAGAAGGTAGATCAAGGCAGAGTTGTAGAGGTTATCTACCTGGTCTTTAGCAATGCCCTTGACAGGGCTGTGCATGGTAAACTAGTTAGTGAGGTTAGATCACGTGGGATCCAGGGAGAGCTAGCCAATTGTATTGTCAAGCCAATTTTGTTGGTAGATCTGGCCATTAAAGGTAAAGTGAGTCGTGAGGCTAGTTTGCTAACTACCAACAAAAACACACAACCAATACTCATTCGTCTCCATACACGTGGACAAGGAAAACCACCAGTTTGGTTGGGACAACGTTAGGATCCTAGGACAAGCCAAACGGAGACAAGCACGGGAATTTCTAGAGACCTGGCTCTCCACCAAGAAGGCCAACAATAAACTCGTATAACTAGACCCTATATACACACCACTGCAAAGAAAAACTGGCAATGAGGTCACCAACTCCAAGTTACCCCAGAGTTTAAATAAGACACAGGGTATTATAGAGGTTGTTTTTCAGACTGAAAGCCTGTGACCAACGATTGGTGCTGGGTCCACTGTTGGTTGTCATTTTTATAAATGATATGGATGAGAATGAAGGAGACATGGTTAGTAAGTTTGTGGGTGACATCAAAATTGACAGTTTAGTGGACTGTGAAGAAGGTAATCTAAGAGTACGACAGGATCTTGATCAACTGAATCAGTAGCTGAGGCATGGCAGACTGAGTTTAATTCAGATCAATGTGAGGTGTTGCATTTTGGTGAGACAGTCCAGGGCGGGACTTGCACAGTTAATGGTAGGGCCCTGTTGTTGAACAGAGTGACCCTAGGGATGCAGGTACATAGTTCCGTGAAAGTGGTGTCACAGGTAGACGGTGGTGAAGAAGGCGTTTGGCACGCTTGTCTTCATTGGTCAGAGCATTGAATGCAGGAGTTGAGACATCAAGTTACAGCTGTACAAGACATTGGTAAGGCCACATTTAGAGTACTGCATACCACTCTGGTTGCCCTGCTGTGGGAAGGATATTATTAAGCTGGAGACGGTGCAGAAAATGTTTATAGGATATTACTCGGGCTGGAAGATTTGAGTGGTAAGGAGAGGCTGGATAGGCTGGGACATTTTTCCCTAGAGCATTGGAAGCTGAGGGGTGACCTTTATCAAGCTTTACAAAATCATGAGGGGAATGGATAAGGTGAATTGTGAAGGTCTTTTCCCCAGGGTAGGGGTGTCCAAAACTAGAAGACACAGGTTTAAAGTGAGACGGGAAAGATTTAAAAGGAACCTGAAGGGGAACTTTTTCACACAGAGGATGGTGTGTATATGGATCGAGTTGCCAGAGTAAGTAGCAGAAGCAGGTACAATACAACATTAAAAGTCATTTGGATAGGTATATGGATAGGAAGGATTTAGCGGGATATGGGCCAAATGCAGGCAAATGGGACTAGTTGAGTTTAAGAGCCTGGTCGACATGGACGAGTTGGGCCAAATAATCTGTGACCATTGTTAGAAATTAAGCAGGACACTGTTGACCAGGTTTTGGTGTAGCGGTGCTTTAGACTTTCCCCTGTATCTCTGCATTTTAAAACAATTTTTGCTCACCATGCTGATAATGCAGTGATAGGAAAAGGGGAATCCAGGACTGGAGTGAATAGAGAAAACAACAGGAATATCTCCTTGACAAATGAGATTTAAGAACTGGAAAATAAGATTGAGAAAGAGATTGAATGTTCAAATATCAAAGTCGAGATTTTAAA
>NC_063350.1:28261775-28286775 GCF_021869965.1 Rhincodon typus | reverse complement strand
ACTGATCAGCTCTCTATGAGCCAGCTCTCAGAGTGAACAGGATGTCTGATTCTCCTGTTCTTATCTGTCAGCTAGGGCTCCCTGATTGCTGCAGATTAACAGCCACAGTCAGGGAACTCACCTTCTATGAGGATCACCTGGCTGACCTCATTATAGTCACTAAAGTCAACAATTCCTTAACAATAGATTCCTGCACAAAGGCCTGATGTCAGGCTAACTGGCCTTGTCATACTCTGGAACAGCTAGATCTCCTACAGTGTTATGGTGCCAATGTTACTGTTTTGGCAGCAGGTGATGCTCGCAGTGGACTCTGCAGTTCAGGATCCCATGGCAAAATTAATGCCATGTCAGAACTTTAATTTTCTCCTGAGTGGAGAAACCCCAATTCAGGTGAACCTACCTGCAGTCCATTAAGAGTGCTAAAGGCAAGTTAAGAATTCCTCAGTGAGTGTCTTTTTCAATCCAAGCCTGCATTGCCCGAGGCTTCCTCAATAGAATAACCTCACAACAAACCTCTCAAACTCACACTTTGCTTTGAGCAGAAAATCTTGTCTTAATACCAACAGTGGCCTCTGGGCTAATTGGTCTTTGTCCTCTTCCACAAGTGAGTATTTGACTCCTCCAGATTGTCTTGCTTTCTGGAATGGAACATGTACCTCTCAGGGACTGGAACTATCCTTTGGATTTTATTGAAAAGAATGGATGGTAAGATTATAGGGAGTAAAATTGGAACAGAAAAATGAAAATGTAGCTTGATAAACTCGATTATAATGTGGTTTGGCTTTTGGCCCTGGCATGTTCGTGCTGTTTACAACAACTTCTTTAAAGGTTTTTTTCGCTCCAATAGACTCAGCACTGTCACAGCTACTATTATTTAATGACATATTCTGTAACATGATAAAACTGCAAAACAAAGGGGGAGATTCAACTCAATTCTTATTTGGAACCAAATATTCAGAATCAACTGATATCGCTAGTGCTGTGTTTGGACTTCCTTTCTGGAACAGAGGCTGTGTCAATGTAAAGTCAGGCAAAGGTAAAAGTGGAAGTTCACTATATTTAAATAGTCAAACTATGTTTTACATATCATTTGTATTAGTAGAGACACACACACAGTCTACAGCACAGAAACAGACACAACAGGTATGGCAGCATTGTCTTATGATGACAGATTGAGTAGATTGGGCCTGTACCAATTGGAACAAAGAAGAATGAAACGTGACCTAATTGAAACATACCATAATCTTAGGGGACTTGACAGGGTAGATGCAGAGTAGTTGTTTCCCCTTCTGTGAGAGTGTAGGACCAGGGGGCATAATCTCAGAATAAGGGGTTTCATATTTAAGACAGAGATGAGGAGGAGATTCTTCTCTCAGAGGGCAGAGAATCTGTGCAATTCTTTATTATAAAAGGCTGCTGAGGCTCATTAATTACAGTCACAGCTGAGGTAGGCAGATTTTTAATCAGTAAAGGAATCAAGAATTATGGGGAATGTGGAGTTGAGGATTAGCAAATCAGTCAAGTTCCATTGAATGGTGCAGCAGACTTGATGGGTCAATGGCCCACTTCTGCTCTGCTGAATACTTACAGCGACTAGTCAATGCCACCATTTATGCTCCATATGAGCTTTCTCTTACCTCATCAACACGTCTTTCTAGTCATATCTCCTTATAAATGTACCTACGCTATTCGTTTAAATCATAGAATCCCTACTGTGTGGAAGCAGGCCATTCAGCCAATCCAGTCCACACTGACCCTCTGAAGACCATCACACCCAGACACCAACACCTCCCAACTCCATTCCTAAAAACCTGCATTTCCAATGGCTTTTCCACCTAGCCTACACATCCCTGGACACTTTGGGCAATTTAGCATGGCCTATCCACCTAGCCTGCTCATCTTCAGACTGTAGAAGGAAACTGGAGCACCCAGAGGGGACCTACGCAGACACGGGGAAAATGTGCAAATTCCACACAGACAGTCGCTTGAGGCTAGAATCAAACCCAGGTCACTGGTGCTGCGAGGCAGCAGTGCTAACCACCGAATCACTGTGCCAAAATCATAATTTGTGTGACAACATATTCCACCCCTTATACTATTTCGGCATAAAGCTTCACTTGAAATTCCCATTGTACTTAGAATATTTTGTATTTATGACTGATAATTTTGGACTTCCTGACAGTAGAATACTTTTTTGTTACATCCAATCTACTGTAATCCATAATTATCTTAAAGACCTTTATCAGATAACCCCTCAGACATCTCTTTTCTGTAGAAAGATCTTCTGCCTGTTCAAGGAACGCAACTTCCCCCCCCTCAGTGGTCGACAGTGGCATCTCTTGCTTTTCCTGCACCTCACCCCTCACACCCCCTCCCCGCAATAAAAACAAAGACAGAATTCCCCTTGTCCTCACATATCACCCCATCAACCTCCGGATTCAACGCATCATTCTCCGCCACTTCCACCACCTGCAATCTGACCCCACTACCAAGGATATATTTCCCTCCCCACCCTTATCTACCTTCCGGAGTGACCGCTCTCTCCGTGACTCCCTCGTCCGCTCCACACTCCCCACGAGCCCCACCACCCCGGCACCTTTCCCTGCAACCGCAGGAGGTGCTACACCTGCCCCTACACCTCCCCCTTCACCTCCATCCCAGGCCCCAAAAAAACCTTCCACATCAAACAGATATTCACCTGCACATCCGCCAATGTGGTCTATTTATCCGCTGTTCCCGATGTGGCCTCCTCTACATTGGTGAGACCAAGCCAAGGCTCGGAGACCGCTTTGCAGAGCACCTACACTCAGTTCACGACAAACAACACCTACCAGTTGCGATTCACTTCAACTCCCCCTCCAACTCCTTGGACGACATGTCCATCCTGGGCCTCCTCCAGTGTCACAACGATGCCACCTGGAAACTGGAGGAACAGCACCTCATATTCCACCTTGGAACCCTACAAACCACATTGTCTCAATGTGGACTTTACTAGCTTCAAAATCTCCCACCACTCCCCCCACCCGCCTCATCCCAAGATCAGCTCCCCGCCTCATTGACCTGTCTGTCTTCTCTCCCACCTATCCGCTCCTCCCACCTCAATGACCAATCCCCACCACTACCTACCTACAGTCACCTTTACTAGCTTCATCTCTGCCTCCTTGACCTGTCCGTCTTCTCTCCCATCTATCTGCTCCTCCCACCTCACTGACCAATCCCCACCACTACCTACCAGCTATCACCGCCACCCCCCCCACCCCGCCTCTATTTATTTCAGAGCCTCCTTCCCCTCCCCCATTTCTGAAGAAGGGTCCCGACTGGAAACCTCAGCTTTCCTGCTCCTCTGATGCTGCCTGGCCTGCTGTGCTCATCCAGCTCCACACTGTGTTATCTCAGACTCAGCATTGGCAGTTCTTACTATCTCTGCCTGTTCAACCTTTGTTGTTGAAAGTATATCATTTCAGTTTTGCTGGGTGTGGTACAAGTTTAACAACTCCTAACACAAAAGCAAACCACTGCAGATGCTGGAAATTTGAAATACAGGTAGAAAATACTAGAAATTCTCAGCTGATTGCAGAATCTGTCTAACAGTACTGTTAATATTTCAGATCAATGAAAAGTCTGTTTTTCTCCACAGATCCTGACTGACCTGCTATTTCCAACGTTTTTGTTTTTTTGACCATATTAACCCTCCTCAATAATTTTGTAGATTTACAGATCTACACAAACTGATGTATTTGTGACTTCACAGCATTTAGAATCTTAGAGGCTGATGTTCAACTCTGTAATAAGTAGGTTTTGACTGGTTAAAGTCAGGGCCAAGCAATGTGCGGCATATCCACATCTCCTGCCAAAACGGAATTTCCATTACCAATACTTACTCTCTAGCTTTACGAGTTTTTGGGTTATGTCTTCTACCTAATTTAAATAATGTTTGCAGATAACCTTTTTTTTACCTGATTTGTGGTAGGTTTCCACACTTGGGAAACGTTTGTTTGACTTCACTTAGCCTTTACAGATCCCTGCAGACTCTCTGAACAGTACATATTTGTCCAGCGCTCACTCACACCGTCCCTAATACGTTTAGTAACTTGGCCACAGCAGACATTACATCAAATCAGTGCAATAATTTCCTTGGTTGTTTTTCCTGCCCTTTTTGAAACATGGAGTTCTCGGGATTTTCAGTTACCCACCGATCAACAGGACAGTCTATAAGGCGATTGCTATTTTCTGATATCTATTCAGGAAGGTGGAATTTCAGTATAGAGCTTTTACTTATGGGAGTCCCTCGGTAATAAGTCTTTTACTTACTTGGACCAGAATTTTCCATTGGGGTTAGTTGTGGCGTTTGCTAACACACGTTGTAACTCGCCCGAATGCTTGAAGCCCGTGGTGTTGTTCTTAAGGCTATCATCGTGTACAGCAAAAGCCATCAATTGAACTTTCCGAGCAACAAGAGCATCCGATCCCCGAGGGAAACTAAGCAGCAATCATCCGCCACGGAGGCAATTCTGTTTGGAGTAAAACAGAAATACAAATTCAATTCAATTTAAAGCATTGCTCCACCGATCTGAAACTAAACTCGCCTGCCTTCCTTTTCCTCCGATCCGGATCTGCCAGTAATACGTGTCACAACGAAAACCATTTCAGCACTTCCGGGTACATCTAAATAAATTTAGGGACTTCCGCAAAATATGGAAGCAAACGCAGTGAAGAATCACCGCTTCGAGCCATAACTACCTTTGGCAGCGCTTTCTGTCAAATACTAACGAGGCCTTTGGCACCAGCACAATGTTGTTCTCTCGGACGTTGCCTAATGTTAACTTGTTGTATTACAACACTAAACATCTCTTTCTTGATCGTTGCCGACAAGAACCAACGAAGTCGCTTACGGCGGGATTACAAAGGCGCGTGTCACAATGAAACTCGCAGATATAGAAACACCCCAGATATAACAACAACATGTATCGCTAGCGCCCGAAGAACTTTTCTCTCACGTGGAACGTTGTTAGGTTGGAATGTCATGTACGCTTTTGTCAATTGCTGGTTTCCAAATTTCCCTGCGGGAAAGTGCTATTATCCCGTACAATAATTGACACTAGAACCCCGCGCAGATGTTGATACAGTCCTGGGAGACACGTCATAACTGTTGCAAGACTGGGCAATTGTTGTTGTAGCAATACATTTCTGTACACACTTCTTAGTGCACACAAGCAATCAAAAAAAATGACCAACTGTAGTCACCATGCTGCACAACGATAATTCCCATCTCTATTTTAAATGAGTACATTTTGCTCTTTTCAAAAAAAATCTATTTGATTTAATTATTTTAGTTAAATTGAAAAGCAGACTTTGATAAAGATCATGAGTTCGGATACCGTCACCAGGGGCAGTGAGGAGTTACAGTTGATGACAAGTGCACATCAATAATTTCTATTATAAATGCGGAGGGAGTGATTTATTGTT
Source organism: Rhincodon typus (assembly GCF_021869965.1). Lineage (NCBI taxonomy): Eukaryota > Metazoa > Chordata > Chondrichthyes > Orectolobiformes > Rhincodontidae > Rhincodon > Rhincodon typus. The sequence continues at coordinate 28,281,309 of NC_063350.1, read as the reverse complement.
GGAAAAGTTTGAAACAAAACATGACAAGAAACAAAAACATGAAAAGAAGAATCAAAATAGGGTGTTTTGTATTCTAAATATATTAACTGAACTAACGATGCTAATGAGTCAAATAGCACAATCTGATGACATTGCTGATCCATTGGGATCCTTTCTGGAACCCATTAGGTCCCAGTGACTATATTTTGAAAATCCTGACATAAACAGTGTAAATGTAAGCATTTTGGGTTGAAGATTTGGTTGTTTTAGAATGAGTTACTTCAGGCAGATATATAATGTGGAAAAACATTAACTAATACCAGGGCTGTGTTCCAGAAAACCAGGTCAGAATAAGGAGGCCAAATCATTCTCCAAAGAAATACGAAGACTATTGTAACTCAATGCTCGTACACAGCCAGATGCAAGCTCATGCACACATGCCAACAAATGCTGTTTAAACCAATGCATTAATAATAAGTATTAATCACTTTGAAACATATAACTTGTTTTCACATTAATGAATATAGACTAGTTGTGGAGGAGTCCTGTGTCTGGTGTGTGTTGCTTGGTGGTGAATTGGAAGAACTGCATTGTGGGATAGAGAACAGGAAGGCAGGATAGGCAATTCAGTCAAGACAAAGATTTGCTAAAATCTGCAAGTTGGTTTTTAAACTGTCCTGGAGCTGTGAGAGCAAAGTAATCTTATTGTCTAGCCATAAAAATGTTTCCTTCGCTCCAGCATTGAAATTTGATGAGGGTGTTAGAGGTAACACTTAAAACAGGCCTGCGATGTAATTAAAAATCAACCAAATGGTCCAAAAATATGTATTACCTTATATGGCACACAGTCATAGAAAGAACGAGGTATAAAGAAGGACTTTGAAAATGACTAGCTGTTTCAGTGGTGGAGTGGTTTGGTCAGCCATTCCAAAGACATGTTTGGAGATCTGTCAATGGATGGAACTCCTGAAACAGACCCTAACTCACAAGACTTCTAAGCAACCAGAGTCATTGTGAATATGTATTATTGTTTAGTGGTTTGAGGTGCAGCGCATTTAGTGGAAAAGTATCCAAATTGTTTGGGAGAAAAGTTACTCTAATAAACCAAATACAAACCAATGAAACCTAAGTGTTCTAAAAGTAAAATTAAAATACTTTGTTTAATTCAACTCAAGGTCTCTATTGGCTGCTTACCTCTTGCTATATCCTCTATACTGAAGTGTTTATACTCTTGGTTACTAAGACCACTCCTCCCTGTTCACATTTTTGCAATTGTAATGTAATAAGAATGCATGTGTTAATAACATGATGATGTAGAAGATGGTGTCATTTTATTTGTTGTAATCAGCAGCAACATGCTTAAAGACCCTGAGAAGAAGGGATGGAACTGTATTACAGAGATCAATATTGTGTATGATAATACAAATTAAAAAGGTTTGGTGAAACTCCTGAAAGGTCAGGAACAGACCTAGACACAACACACTAAGAATGTAGGTCATAACAGTCTAAGGGAATTGTCTCTCCATGTATGAAAACCATAGTTTTTTTTTACAAAGAGGTATTTAATTTGCATCTTAAGAACTGAAAAAGTATTTTTATTTGATATTGCAACACATGGTGTAAGTGATGTACACCTTGTGATGATGCTGTTGCTTTAAGAGGTGTATTTTGTCCTGGTTTCTTTTAGGGGAGAGAATGAACAAGGGTTACCAAGCAGTCTGTGCTAATGTAAAAAGCTTGTGAGGCCTTGGTTTTTTTAAATCCGAACAATAGAAGCAACCTGGCTGGGTGTTGCCAATTCTCACAGGCCAGAATTTCTAGCTTTTTTTAGTTTTTTAACTTTTGTATTCAGCAGAATCTGCTGGAATCTTGAAGAGATAGTAGGGCAGGAAAGTTGACGTTTCGGGTTAGGATCCTTCATCAGAACAGTATCATATCTAGCTGCCACTTGAATATATTCAATGTTTTGGCATCAACTATTTCCTGCGGTAATGAATTCCACAGGCTCACCACTCCCTGGATGAAGAAATGTCTCCTCATCTCCGTCCTAAATGGTCTACCTTGAATCCTCAGACTGTGACCATTTTTCTGGACAATCTCACCATCGGGATCATCCTCCCTGCACCTACCCTGTCTAGTCCTGTTAGAATTTTATAGTCTCTATGAGATCCTCCCCTCATTCATTTGAACTCCAGCAAAAACAATCCTAACCTAGTCAATCTCTCCTCATACGTCAGACCCGCCATCCCCAGAATCAGCCTGGTAAACCTTCACTGCACTCCCTCGAGAGCAAGAGCATCGTTCCTCGGAAAAGGAGGCCAAAACTGCACATAATATTCTAGGTGTGGTCTCACCAAAGCCCTGTATAACTGCAACAACACATCCCTGTTCCTGTACTTGAAACCTCTTGCAATGAAGGCCAACATACCATTTGCCTTCTTTACCACCTGCTGCACCTGCATGCTTACCTTCAGTGACTGGTGTACGAGGACACCCAGGTCCCGCTGCACATTCCCCTCTCCCAATTTACAGCCATTCAGGTAGTAACTTGCCATCTTGTTTTTGCTTCCAAAGTGAATACCTCACATTTATCGAAATTATACTGCATCAACCATTGATTACAGCTAGAAGCTTCCTACTGTGGGCATTGCATGTAAGAAAATCTGATTTATGAACTTGCCTTTTTGCCAAGGGGTGTGTTTATGGTATGTTGCTATATTAAAAGTGTTAAATAGTAGTAGTTATTGTACCTGTTATTTTGTTAAGTTTTCCAAAAAGAGTTGTTACTTCAAATTCCTCTTTCTTTTGTTGTATTTTAACTGTAGTATTTGAATAAATTGTGTTTTGCTTAATGTCGAGTAGTTTGAACAATCGAATTGCATCTGAACAACAGAACCTCACATGAAATCAGAAAAAGTTACGGTATAGGCTACCATCTTAATATATTTTGAGGAGGTCTGGTCAGGTCCATAACAAATTGAGGACTCTCATCAGGATCAAACTCTCTAAACCAAGTTGAGTTTAGGATTATCGGTCTCAAAGGCAGGGAGTGGTAAGCGTTAGTATTTTTTGTTTTGGGTGTTGAATTTGATTGTTGTAAACAGAATGTGCCTTGTGTAGCAATGGCACTTTCAGTCACTCAGAGTTTCCTCGTGGTGGAAGAATGTCGTTAGTTTTACAGAAAGTGGGCAAGGGAAGGCTTTTGAAATTGACAGAGCAGCTGGAGTAGGGGTTCCCTTTGCCCATGCAAAAAGGGGAGGTAATTGCAGCAATAGCTCAACATTTATGATTGCCAGAAAAGCCATCGGAATCCTTGGAAATGACTAAAATTCAATTGCAAATTAAGCAGCTTGAATTAGAAGCAAAAGGAAAGAATAGCCTTAACAAAAGAAAAACGAAAGGAAATAGCCCCAGCTCAAGAAAAGCTGGAAGAGAGAAGAAAAGCAGAAAGAGGGAGAGTTTGAACTTCAGAAGTTGGCAATTCGCGAGGAAAGTCAACTTAAAAGTGCAGAGGTGAAAGTAGAATGTAGGCTTAGTGAAGAGGATGGTGATGATGAACAAATCCATTGTAGCCAAAGGCCTAGTGGGCATCTGTTTAAATATGTCCAAGCATTGCCTAAGTTCGATGAGAGGGATGTAGAAGGCTTTTTTATTTCATTTGAGAAAGTGACTAAACAAATGAAATGGCCAGTGACCATGTGAATATTGTAGATGTAAACAAAGTTGATAGATAGAGCTAGTGCGGTATTTGCATCACAGTCAGAGGAGGTATCTGGGGAGTATGAAAAGCTGAAAAATGCCATCTTATATGCATACAAGCTAATACCAGAAGCCAACAGACATTTCAGGAATCTAAGGAAGGCCCCTAGTCAAATATGCGTTGAGTTTGAAAGGATCAAATAAAGTAATATTGATAGGTGGATGAGGGCATTGAAAATAGATCAAACATATGCTCTTAGAGAGATGATTATTTTGGAGGAGTTCAAAAGTTCACTTCTTGAAGTAGTGAAAACCAGTGTGAAAGAGCAGAGATTAGTAACGGAAATGGCGGATGATTATGAGTTGGTTTATAAATCAAAGTTTGACATCAACTTCAGTCTGTGAGGGATTGAAATTGGGGGCAAGAGGAGTCCTCAGGTGGTAAAGGAAAAGGAGATCTCATTGAAGGGGAGGGGGAAAAGAAATGTAAAAATAAAGCTCAGGTGCTTTCACTGTAATAAAGTGGGCCACATCAAGTTGCAGTGTTGGTGGTTTGGAAGAAGCACTGTCAAGACGGATATGGGAAAATGGGATAAGCCAGTGAGTTTTGTTGAAGTGGTAAAGGAAAGAACAGAGAAAGCTAAAAAGCTGCAACAGACTGTATAACCTGATCAGGGGTTGGTTCAGAAGAAAGTGCCAGATCTCTTTAAAGAATTTACTTGCAATGGTATGGTTTACTTATATCCACCAGGAAGAGCAGGTGAATAAAATAACATTTTAAGAGATACAGGAGCATGTCAATTTTTGATGGTGAATAGTGAGGAGATATGTAATTCAGAAGGAGTATTGCCAGAAAAAGGTGTCAATATGTGGAATTCATGGTAAGAAGAGAAGTGTTTCATGATATCGTGAGGTTGGAGAGTCCAGTGGAATGTGGAGAAGTGGTGGTAGGCGGACTGGAGAAACTCTTGGTTCCAGGAATACAATTTGTCCTTGGTAATGATACAGCTGGATCACAGGTGGGAGTGATGCCTACTGTGATTGAAAAGCCAGTGGAAATTCAGGCAACTGAGGTGTTACATGAAGTGTATCCTGTGATTTTTTTCTGACTTTGTGGTACCAAGATCACAAAGCCACAGGTTGAAGCAGAAGGAGGATTCAAGGAGGAAAGATAAGCAAGTTGAAGTTCAATTATCACAGACAATGTTGATCAAATGATTGAGAAAAAACAAGAACAGGTGGAGGACAAAGTGGATATTTTTAGTTCAGAGAAATTAACTGAATTATGACAGAAACATGAAAAACTAAAGCAGCTGTATCAAAAAGCATGCACAGAATAGTCTGAATGTATTCCAAAATGTTACTGTCTTAAAAATCACGTCTTGATGAGGAAATGGAGATTGTCATATATTCAGACGGATGAGAAATGCACAGAAGTTCATCAGATTGTATTACCGATGGGTTATAGAAAGGAGATGTTGTGAGTAGCCCATGAATTACCAGTAGTAGGTCATTTCGGAGTAATGAAAACTCAAGCCAAAATACAAAAACATTTTTATTGGTCTGGACTGCAATAGGATGTGGTTGAATTTTGCCGACATGTCATACATGTCAGGTAATGGAAAACCTCAGGCAGCAATAAAACCAACATTCTTAACAACCATTCCCACATTTGAGGTACCTTTTAGAAAGGTCTTAATTGATTGCGTAGGACCGCTACCTAAAATAAAAATGTGGAAATCAGTATTTATTGACCATAATGGATGTGTCTATTAGATTTCCAGAGGCCGTTCCATTATGCAGTTTTATGGCTAAAAAGATTGTAGTAGAGTTACTCAATTTTTTTTCACTAGATATAGAATACCCACAGAGATACAATCAGATCAAGGGTCAAATTTTACATTAAAATGATTCAAGGAAGTTATGGATAGCCCAGAAATAAAACAACTCAAATCTACAGTGTACCATCCAGAATTGCAGGGAGCATAAGAACGGTGACATCAAACTTTAAAGACCATATTGAAGGCTTATAGTCAATACTATCCAGAGGATTGGGATGAAGGAATTCCATTTGTACTTTTTGTAATTAGCAACGCACCAAATGAATCTACTAAATTCAGTCCATTTGAATTAGTTTTTGGGCACAAGGTGAGAAGACCACTGAAATTAATGAAGGAAAAATTGCTGAGTCTGATTTCAGAGACCACATATTTGGACTATGTGTTAAATTTTAGGGAAATATTAAATACAGCGGGTGAGTTGGCTAGACAGCATTTTAAAATAACACTGCACATGATGAAACAGGAAGCAGACAAGAACTCAAAAATTCACCAGTTTTTAGTTGAGATGAAGTGTTAGTGTTACTTGCAGTGGTAAGTGAACCTTTAAAAGCAAGGTTTAGTGGGCCTTATTACATTGAAATGAAGTTGATTGAGGTGAATTATTTGATAAAAATGCCAGATACAAAGAAATCTCACAATGTGTCATGTGAATATGCTCAAAAGATATATTGATAGGGAAGGAAAGTAAAAGGAGAATGTGTTAATGGTTACAACACAGAGTGAAGAACCAAGTTCAGATGATTCTGAATTGGACATTCCTCAAGTTAAACTGAACAATGAGAATGTTCTCAAAAATTGAGATAAATTACTAAGTTAACTTCCAGAGGAAAATCGAAATGACATGAAAGAGTCATTACAACCACATGGGGAGAAATGTCAGAATATGCTGGGTAGTACTAATCTAATTACGCAGGATGTAATGATAGGGAATGCTGTTCCAATTAAGCAACATCCTTGTAGACTTAACCCTCTAAAGTTGGCACAGGTTCAAAGAGACTGAACACATGCTCAACAACAACATAATCAAAGTGAGTGCAGCAACTGCAGCTCACCCACAGTAATGGTGCCAAAACCAGATGGTACCAACAATTATGAGTGGACTATCGCAAGTCAAAACAAAGTCTGATTCTTATCCTATTCCATGTTTGGAAGACTGTATTGAGAAGGTGGGGCAACCAACTTATATTTCTAAGTTGGACTTACTTAGAGGATACTGGCATGTACCTTTATCCAAAAGAGTGAGGACAATTTCAGCTCTCGTGACATGAAATGGACTGTGCCAATTTAATGAAAGGCTATTTGGTATGAAAAATGCACTAGCCACATTTCAAAGACTAACCAATAAAGTCATTTTTGGATTACCCAATTGTGTGGTGTACATCAACGACCTTGGGATTTTTAGTCACACATGGAAGTAACATTTTCACCATCAATCGGAATTTTTCAATCGACTTCAGGTGGCAAGCTTGATGATAAATCTGGCTAACAGTGAGTTCACAAAAGCCCTAATCACGTTCCTGGGCCATGTCATTGAACATGGATTGATTGCCCATGGGATGTGAAAACAAAGGTTAATGGGGAGTTTTCCATACCTTCAACAAAGGGGACAGTACAATGATTCCTGGGAATGAGAGGTTTTTATCAGAAATTTGTACAAAAGGTTAGCAGTGTAGTTGCTCCACTGACTTATTGAAGTGCAGAAATATTTCAGTGGACAGCCGACTGTCACAAGGCATTTGACAGCCTGAAAACTGTGTTAACTACTGCCCCAGTGTCAACCACACCTATCACAAGCTTTCGGAATGCTGCTCCTTCATTAGGTGAAGTCACTTCAGAAGTGAAGTCACTGCACTGAAGAGCAGCGCTTCGCAAACTGGTGATTTCAAATAAACATGTTGGACTCTAACCTGGTGTCATGTGACTTCTGACTTCGTGATAACATAAACAGCTTGTGAGCTCTTGGGCTTTTTTTTAAGTTGGAACAATAGAAGCAACCTGGCTGAGTGTGGTCAGCTTGCACAGACCAGGATTCCTGTTTTTTTAATTTTATTAACTTTTAGATTCAGCAGAAGCAGAAACTACTCTTTCCCCTCTCTCAGTCACAGCTAGGAGCTGGGGTTTATGTTCTTAATGCGGGCGTTGCATGCAAGAAAATCTGATTTCTGAATTTGCCTTTATGTTAAGGGGTGTGTTTATTGGATGTTACTATATTGAAAGTTGATTAGTAATAGTTACAGTATCTATTATTGTTAAGTTTCCCATTAGTTAAGTTACTCCAAGTACCCCTTTAATTTGTTGTATTTTGACTATATTGTTTGAATAAATTATGTTTTTCTTAATGTCAAATAGTTTGACCAATCAAATTGAATAAAGTTAGGGTCTAGGCTACCTTCTTAATATATTTTGAGGGGGTCTAGTCTGTTTCATAACATCCTCTATCTTTGGTTGAAACACAGCAGTGCAGGACAGGACCTCAAGTCCACAAGGAAAGATAGATCAAACTACCTGTCTTCTGGGTAATTTTTACAATTTGATGCATTTATTTCTGAGACCTGATAGTCTTGCAGCCACACCATTCTGGCCTGGTTGAGGTTATGCCTGGAGTTTATCTGGATGGTCCTTATACTCGATGCATCTGTATAAAGAACCCTTATTTGGATAATACACCTTCCATGTGCTCAGAAGTTTTACTCACTATTTTTGTCTTTCCCTTTAACAATACTATTCTATTAGTCCATTTATAAAAAGCAAAACACTATGGTTTATTCATAGTCAGATAGAAATGAAAAGTAGAAAAGTTAATGTTTTTTACAGAAAATTTGTTAGACCACACAAAAATTACTTTGCATAGTTTTGCACTTCATAAATATAAATAGAGGAGAAGGTTCAATAAATATTCTTGAGAATGGTATCACAACTGAGTATGTACTTAGCACGTAAGGCTAAAGAGACAAATATTCTTTTTCCTACAATTGCTGGGTTGTCTAATAGTGGGGAAGGTCAGTTTGTACTAGAGGGAGGAAGAAATAAAGTACGCTGATGGAGTGAGGTGTTAAGATAGGAAGATGTTTGCTTGAAACATAAACACTGGCATTTTCCACTTGGTCGGATTAATATTTTTCTGTCTGTAATTATCCAAATGATCAATATGTAGCAAGAATAGTGCAAATAAAATTACCATTAAGTTTGAAATTGAGCAGAAGGCTGGAGTAGATTTGTAGCAAAGATAAGTTTCTGCCTCCGGACTGGTCTTTGTCTTCTTCCACAAGCGAAAATTTGACCACTCCGGCTTGTCCTGTTTTCTGGAATGGAGCACGCACTTCTTAAGCTCCGGTACTGTTTGTTTTTGAATTTTACTGAAAAATACTTATAGTAAGCTTTATAGAGTAAAATTGGAACAGAAAAAATTAAATGAAAATGGGGCCTGCCAAATCCACTTATAATGTGGTTCAGCCTATAGCCCTGTCATGTTAGTACTGCTTGTAACAACTTCTATAAAGGTTTATTTTGCTCCCCATAGACTCCACACTGCCACCAATACTATTCTTAAATGCGCAACCACAGGGGTAGGTTTCAGTCAATTGTTTGTTGAAGAATTTTTGTCAAATATTCACAATTAAGTGATGTGGCTGGTGCTGTGCTTAAACTTCCTTTCTGGAACAGAGGCAGTGTCAATGTAAAATCAGGTAAAGGTAAAAGAAAAGTGAAAGTTCACTATATTTAAATAGTCAAATTATGTTTACATTTGTGTTCGTAGAGACACACAGTCTACAGCATAGAAACAGACCATAAGAAGTATGGAGAGATTGTCTTAGGAGGACGGATTGAATAGATTGGGTCATAATCATTGGAATATAGAATGAAGCACAACCTTATTGGAACAGCCAATAATCTTAGTGGACTTGACAGAGTAGATGCAGAGTGGTTGTTTCCCCTTGTGAGAGTGTCTTGGACCAGGGGACATAATCTCAGATTAAGGGATTTCACATTTAAAACAGAATCAAGGAGGAAGTTCTTCTCTCAGAGAGCAGAGAATCTGTGCAATTCTTTATCATAAAGGGCTGCTGAGGCTCAGTCATTACATAAATTTACAGCTGAGACGGACAAATCTTTAGGCAGTTAAGGAAACAAAAAATATGGAAAACAGCAGGAAAGTAGATCTGAGGATTAGGAAATCAGCCATGTTTTCACTGAATGGTAGAGCAGACTTGATGAGCCAAATAGCCCACTTCTGCTCCACTGACTTATGCGAACTAGTCAACGCCACCATTTATGCTCCATCTGAGCTTCCTCTTACCCTATTAATATTCCTTTTTAGCTTATCTCCTTGTAAATATATCTATGCTATACATCATAAATATTATGTGGCAACATAATTCACATTCTTACGCTATTTGGTTAAAAAAGCTTCTCGAAATCCCCAGTGTACTTATGACTATTTTGTATTTATTACTGAGTTTTGTACTTCCTGACAGTAGGAAAATTTTTGATATATCTCCTCTACTTCAATCCTTAATCATCTTAAAGACCTTTATCAGGTCATTCCTCAGCCATCTGTGTTCTGTATAAAAGATCCTCAGTCTATTTAACTTTTGTTCTTGAAAATGTATGCTTTTGGTTCTGCTGGGCTCCTTACAAGTTTACTAGGTTTATTTCAGAAAGGACAGTTCAAACCACCTACATTTTCATGTAAAATTTATAATCTGATATATTTATTTCTGAGACCAAATAGTTTTGCAGCCATACCTTAATAACGGCTACTGTGCCATTCCGGCCAGTTTGAGGTTATGCCTGAAGTTTATTTAATGTTCCTTATACTCCATGCACTTGTACAAAAGGACCCATATATGGACTACACAGCTTCCAGGTGCTCAAAAGTTTTACTCACTATTTTTGTCTTTCCCTTTAGCACAAGCACAAAGTAACAATACTGTTTAATAATAATTTTAAAAAAAGGCCAAGCACTGTGGATTATTCATAGACAGAAAAAAGTGGAAATGTTAGATCACATTAAAATTACTTTGCATAGTTTTGAACTCCATATTATAAACGGGATAGAGGAGAATGTGCAGTAAATATTCATGGGTGACACCATAACTGAGTATATACTTATCAGGTAATGCTAAAGAGACAGATATTCTTTTCCCTAGAATTGAGGGGTTGTCTACTAGCAGGGAAGCTCAGTTTCTACTTGAGGAAGGACAAAACAAAATATGCTGATGGAGTGAGATGAGGTAAGATGGGAAGAGGCTTGCTTGAAGCATAAACATTGGCATTGACAAGTAGTCTGATAAAAGATCCAAACTATCAATAAATAGCAAGAATAGTATGACCAAAAGAACCATTGAGTTTGAAATTAAGTACAAGGTGAAGTAGATTCACAGCAAAATGACTTTGTACCAACAACAGCCAGCAAAGAAACTGGTTTGCAATTAAAACAATACACCAGAATCAAAAAATGTGACATGACAGCTGAATGAAATTACAGACCACTGGAAACTTCAGGGCTATGAAGGGAATTAAGGCTTTGATCTGTCAGTAGCTGGAGGTGAGTTGGAAACATATTGGTTTATTGATTTTATTTGACTTAGATAGAGTATTCAGGTGCCCAGGATGGAGATGAGAAATGGCAACACTTTATAATGCCACCTGGCAATACAGCTAAATTTGCTGGCTAAGATCCAACAATACTTTCTGTTTAATACTTAATCCATTCAGCTAGACACAAGTTAAAATAAAGTGCCCAAATTTTTCAGCAAAACTTGAACTATTGTGCACTGGAACTTGCTGTTCATTAACCCCACTGTCTCTGTGCACTGATCAATAAATCACTGGATTAAGATCCATTGTAAACTAATTTCACAGGACAGTGAACGTAATCAAAATTTTATTTTAAATAACCAAAAGAAAGGATGAAACAATGAAATCAATTTTCTGACAAAACTTTGTTAAGATATACTAGCTTTTAAAAGAAAATGATGAAACTTTGCACTTTGAAATGTTGTCATTGATTTTATTTTTAATACTATGTTATAGTAATTGTATTTACATTTTTACAAGCTTGAGAAATATCTGTAATTAGCAATAGAAAATTAATATAGTTAGAAAATTCTGTAAGTATCACCATTCAAGTTTGCAAGTTCTGCATAAGTTGAATTTAAATATTATTTAAGCATTATCTTTTGTAATATGGAAATACTGCTGCTGCTATTTTGGTCAAGAAGATGCAGAATGGTTCATTACAGTACATTAAGAAACACCAGATTCCTAATTGATACCCTTAGCAAGAAGCTGGTTTTCCATTAGAAAGTGTACTTACACAACAGCAGTATGAGGTATCAATTTGTTCAGTCAGTTGCAGTGGGTAAGGAAAACAAATCTATTTGCAATTTGCCCATAAATGATTTGTAGTCCCCCTGTTGCACCCCACAGATAAGATAGAGTGCATAAAATGATTTTCTTTTGTTTAAAGTGTGATAGATTTTGAATTTGTGGCACATGAAATATGACAGTTCTTTCCAAGGCTTTTATATATAAAAGCCAATCTGCCAAGCTCACTTCATACATGGATTACTAATTTTATAGACACTGGTACATTATTAAGCAAGTATTCTGCAGCTAATGTGGAATAGCATGGCTTTAAGACCATCAGAATTCATTATTATCATAAAGACAGCCTTCGGTCATTTTCCTCTTTAGTACAGGAATTTTATAGATTGGAAAATCTTTGTGCTTTTCCATTTCCCAGACAAGGCTGACCATTTTTTTCACTTTAGTAGGCTCCTACCGTTGCCAAGTAAACTATTACTCCTGGGGATAAAACATGGTTTGCCTTGCATGCATTTTCAGCTGTAATATGGATGTAAAACATACTATTTTAACAGCAGAACTGTATGAGTCCAATGTATAAAAGTTGAATAAAAGTGACGGCCCCACTGCAAAATTCTTAGGGTCTACATTTTAAACAAATTAAGGATATGTCTAAAGCAGCCAAAACCAATGGCCTGGATACTAGCAGCAAGAATGATGAAACTGTTAGTATTCATTCTAATTACTCATCTTAAATCAACAGTAATTTCTGCTGCCTGTATAGACAGAATTACATGTGAAAATCAATAAGTTGTTGTCAGTGTTTCTACACTTCTGTATAGGCTGCATTATGTGGAACCCCATAAAGCAATCAGTTAGAAATCATTGACAAGTGCATCCATTATTAGGTTAATTGTAAAAGCACTTGAAGGACTACTGTGACAATGATAATGTCTCTACCTCAGGACTAGGAGGCATGGGTCCAGTCCCACCACCTCCAAATGTCTGTCATAATGTCTCAGAACAGGTTGATCAAAAAATATCTAAAGGCACTTGAAAAACTTCTTGTTGAATGAGATTTTATTAAATTTTAAATTAAATTGAGGGATTTTAAATTACTTTGTAGTTCATGATTGCTGCTTAAGCAGGCCCTAAAGGGCTGATTTTATATTTGTTGAGTGCCAAGTTTCTCCATGGTTTTAAATTTCAGTTGCTATTTTGGCTTCTACCTTTATATAAATGTGCATTTCCTAATATTTTGCCATCTGGAAAATCTAAGCAAGTGGGTTTTGGTTTGTTATCTGTGTTAATACTTCAGTGAAATTAGCTGTTTGCCCTGCTTGATGATATTGTCATCATTGGATGGCTGGAAATGCCACTGACTCGGTTAACATCAGGAAAGTGGAAACTAATTCCGAACGATTATTGTGTCTTTCTGAGCATTGTTCTGCGAGGTCAATTAGGAGTGTCATTGCCGTGATACTGATCATGAATTTCAGTCCATTATAAACATATTAAGAACTTACTAGCTGTTGATGGAATTCTACTCAAAATTAGCCAATCAGCAGGGCAAGTGTGCCCTATTTAGGATCCTTCACTAGCCCACACAGCCATTTACAAAAGTTAAACTCAGGCAGCTTGATTTTAATCATTATGGACATCAACGGAATAGAGGGAAGTCAGTTAGGTCCTTGTGCTAGCCATAAACAGATACGCACCCTAATATAGCTTTTGGTCCATGATATTGTGGATTGCTAATCTCCAAGTACATTTTGAATACATTTCAGACTTTCTTCCTCTCCCACTCTTTCAGGGAGTTCTAGTCTCCCACTGTACTCTTGGTGAAAAACTCAACTCCCCTTTCATCTTTCTACTGACTTCTCATAATCAATAACTTAACAGTTAAGGAAAAATGGGTTCTTATTAGAGACCTCAATTAAATCACCCTACAATTCTCTCAGTTCCGAAGAGAACAACTTTTGCCTATCTAAGCTTTCCTCAGCAGTCCTGGCAACATGTTCTTAAGTCTCTTCAGTGCATTTTCTAATTCAATCACATGGCAATCAGAAATGTACACCATATTCTCGCTGTGGCCTAAACTGCATCTGAAATTCTAGCAAACTTTCTACTCTCACTTTCTCTGCCTCAGCATGTAAAAGAAATTACTGCTATGTGTTCTTAATCATCTTATTGTCCTTGACCTGGTATATTCACAGAGTTGCAGATAGACACTCAAAGATCCTTCTGTTTCTCTACACTTCTCAGTATTCTTGGCTTGCCTGGTTTGATCTCGCCCATCTCTGAACAGAATTGTACATATCACATCCTACCCAACTGATCAGTCTTCTGAATATCTTCCTACAGGCTTCTGCCTTTTCTCTCTTACCAACCATCCCGCACCACCCCCATCCCTCCCCTGTCCCCACCCGCCCAACAACCACAGGCACAAGTTTTGAATCATCTTCAAACTTAATCATGCCCTTAACATCTAAACCATTGGTATGTAATGCTGAAATCAAGGTATGTAGTTCTGCTAAAAGTTAAAGAAATTTACACCATAACAATGCATTAGAATGTGAAAGAACTGAAGAATTTTTAAGAATACTGATCAAACATAAACAAAACTTTTATTTGTAAATTGTTATATCCAAATGACAAACTATGAAATCTAAAAGGAAATTAAGTAAATTTTAGACTCTTATTTATTAATAATTAACCTTAAGCATTCATGGAAGGTTTTGCCACCAAAATAATGTCAACACTCCTGTTTTTGAGGAAAGAATATAACCTTTTCAGTTAATTCTAAAGATGTTTCTAATCATTCAAAATTGTACGTTAAAAATAATATTCTGCAACGTACAATGTTTCGTAGCACTATCTTTCTCCCCAGTGACCAATCTAATTCACATAGAGTACCAAGTTCATTCATCCACATTCTTTTTAAAAAAAATATGTTTCTGCCCTTCATCATTTATCTAATGAATTTAAAATCTTTTGTCTCCATCTCTCTAGCTAGAACAATCCAAGTGGGAATGATTCATTAATATGACAAATTCCTTCTGACCTCAGTCACAACTTGTCTTTTCACCAATTCTTGTATATTGTATTGCAGTAGTGTTCTGGATTTACCATAATTTTATTTCTATTTTATACAATGCTAAGTTCCCTCTCATGTTATTTTCTTCATGAAAACTGGGAATAACAAAAAGAAAAAAGATTTAAATGCATTTTTAAAAGAATTTTAAAATGAAAGAGAGCATGAGAATAAAAACTGAAGTAAATGGTAGGAAAAACGCATGTTAATGATTTAAAGATAAGTTATGAACAAGGTTAAAATGATTTTTGTGGGAAGATTGATCAAAATATAGAAAAGCTTTCCACGAAGACAGCAGATACAAAGTTTTAGCACATTCAAGAAGCCAGATATATTATTTTTGGCTGCAGAGAGAGGGACTTAAAAGACACTCATTAACTTTATGTTTAGGTCAATGAATCATAATTGTCCTTCTGGTCTTGTGTATTCCTCAGCATTCTGGTATGTACTCAAGCAAAAAAAAAACCTTCCAGTCTACACACTGCTCAAGACAATACACTGCATGACACCATCTTAAACAAGAGTTGCTTAGAAGCCAGATTTTTGAATTTTTCCATTAGTTATCCAAATAGTTTTTACAATGGATAAATTGCTAATTATGGGTTTTCACATTTTTGTATTTTTAACATTTAATCATCTTGTACTTTTATTTAATTGTACAGTAGCTGTCTTAATCTGCAAACTATTAGAAGGCCTCACCATTTGTAAGAGTAAGTTGTTAATTAGTTCAGGTTGTGGCATTTTGAAACTGTAATCTCTGGGAGCATGCTCAATTTTCTCAGGAAGCTAAAAAAATTAGCACGGTGCTGCTGAATTCACTAAAAAGACGTTCATATCTATCAGATGAATTGAGAGGCAAGACAGCATTACTATAAAGGTAGCATAACTGGGTGTACAGTCAAACCGCCTATATAATGGTTTATCCCTTAGATATGCATTTCGGGTAACTGAAACAGATAAATGGTACAAATTTTAGATTGAAAAGATAATGTACGTTTGCTGAGAAAAGTATTAAAACTACTCAGAAGGGGACTATTTTCCATAAAATCAACTTCAATGGCTTCGCTACAGAATCTTAAAAATTTATAACAGGGTTTAGAAGATATATCCAAGATACAAAGCATTCTCAGTGCCGTGGCAAGCTTCCCGAGTATAAGCCCCTAAAGTATTAAATTGATTATGAGCAAACCTTAAAAACAAGTGTGGTGGGTGGAGGGGGTAGGGGAGAAGTAGTGAACATTTAAAACAAAAACAGAATTTCTGTTTTTGTTTCTGATTTCCAACATCCGCAGGTTTGTTTTTTTTGTTTAATAATGAACATCTGCATCTATTTCTGTAAAATCGATCTCATTAGTCTTGGATCAATATTCATCTATACTTCAGTTACATGTTTAAAATCAATATAGGGAATATTTACAAGACAGATGATGGCATGTGGAGTTTTTCTTCTAAACTAACAATAAAAAGTTCTGCAAAATTAAATAAGTACCATCAACTATTTTGTCTGAAAAATACCTAACACACACAATCTGCATTCCTTACCTATAAAACTAATTAAAATAGTTGTCAATGTCTTTCCATTGTACACTCTCAAAGTATTCGCTGATATACGCAATGATAAATTAACATCTTAGGTTTTGTTTTTAAAAACAGAACATATCAATAAGCTCAAGACACGCAATGCACACACAAAAGAAGGGTTTAAAAGCACAATGGATGAATTTCAAAGCGTAAAGCACTTGTGTATTGGGAAATCAAACTACTCATTTCTGCAAGGAATTGCATTATATACAAACAACTCATATTGAAATGACTCATTGCTACAAAATATACAAAACCTTGAGATTAAATAATATGACTTACAAGCTTGTGAATTTTAGTTTGATAGCATGGCTACTTTATGAAAATTAACAAACATTTGAACTTCTTCTCAAACAGTGGAAAAATTTTAATGAGACTGTGAAAATGTAAAATGAAAAGTTAGTTTGTACTAATTACATTCTTAGTATCCATGTTACATCCACAACCAGCTCCAAATCATTTTAATAGAAGAAAGATACTATATTAAGAACAAAGACACTAAGGATATTTCAAAAGAAATAAATTATGAGGTCAGTTTCAGATGTAATATGGATATTAATCGCGAACAGGCAGATATTTAGCAAAGTTGGTTTGAAAATATATAAACATACACTTAGGAACCATTGGCATATGAAGCAAAGAAAGTGTGAATAGAAACCCTATACAGCAACCAAACGTAAATACTCAGTATTTTCAGTCCAACGTGTGAAGTTGGTAAAGTTATAAATTACCATAAAAATGAATTTAGGACTGGGGTGAATCTTGCACTCTCTTGACCCTTCAGCAGCCATTTGATGGCATTCCCATGTAATGTGTTGGTGATGCTTTGGATTTCATCCCAGCCTTAAATGTGATTATTCTTACCCATAAAGTCATATTCACATGTTCTGTCATTTATTAGTGACCTTATTATAGTTCTCTCTCATATACTGTAATCAGTAAATGTACAGCAAGCTGCTTCATAATCCTGTTCAGTCCCACCATATCGCCTTTACTTGGGTTCCTCAATTGTTCCCTTACTGAGGTCTGTCATCTTAGGATATTTAACTTTCTTGTGGTCCAGCTCATTCTGTGCCCATAATAGAAGTTTCAGCAGTTTGGCTAGCTTAGGTGTTGATTCACGATTCTCATAATCCAAAATTGCCTGATTCACCTCACTCCAAACCTAGATTTTAAAAAAAAAGAGACTGTAGTCCATTAATTTCAACATTCAAATTCAGTGTCATGTAAGACACACAACTGGATACCAGAAGCTTTCTACTCAAGGCCACATTTTACTGGCAAAATAAGTTAGCATTTTTATATTAATTCATAAATAAAAATGTTGAATTTTCAAATACTTAATTGGTGGCACAAAACTAGAGTCTTATTGGGAAAAAAAAGACACTGTTGAACTACTTTGTCTTGCACTCATCAGGAAACTTGCAAGAATACCAATGTAAAGGGAAAAACATTTTATGCTGAAACAAAAATAGAAACTGCTGGAGAAACTCAGCAGGTTTGGCAGTATATGTGGAGAGAAAGCAGTAAACATCGAGTCCAGTCAGCCTTCTCCAGACTGCTGAGCTTCTCCAGCAATTTCTTTCAGATTTCCAGGATTTGCACTTCTTTGCTTTATTTTCATACCGTACAAAATGACAAAATAAAGCACTAACTGGTTGGAACATGGATTCTGATTGGTAGAGGAGTGCTATGGAGAATGCAACAATTAGATGGTGACTGATAGTTAACTGTCAAGCTTTGTTAAAATTTAAACCAAGCAAGTTGCCTGATTGGTCAAGGCACTGTCCCAAGGAATGAAACAGAATGGCGGTCACCTATTTTGTTAAGATTAAACAGATACAACGTGTATACATATTCTGTCCATGAACAGTAATGTGCCGCACGATAATATATTTAGACTTTAGTACAGGCAAATGCACCACACGACAGCCAGATTCAACTGGCAAAGTGGTTGCAAGTGTAATTCTTAGTACAGATGATTATTTAGCAAATAATGTTGTACAAACAGCATATGCTCAGTTATGCCATTCTATAAAAAGTTGGACAGATCCAACCAATTACCACCATATTAGTCTACTCTCATCACGTTTAGAAAGTGTCATTGATGGTGACATCAAACAGTTCTTGCACAAGATTTAACAGATTTTCACAAATACAGTTTTCAATTAATTTAAAGGTTATTATATGCAGAATAACATAGCTCCACTCGAGTCCAACGTGCAATGTGACAGTTTTATGGCAAGTTTTACCAGACATTTTAATTGCACAGAAGGACATTTGTAAAATTAACAAATATTTCCGAGAATATATAGTTAACCAACCTTTTTATTAAGAATATTTAAATGATTCAACACAGAATTGAAGTTATTACCTTTTGCCTCTGCATCATATTAAGCAGATCCCCAAACGGCGATTCTTCTGGATTATCAAAAGCTAGTAGAGCCAGTGTACGTTCCATCTCAGTCAGACACTCCCGACTCTCCTCTCCCTGCTCAGCAAGCTGGGTCTGGGCAAATTCCAAAGCTGCCTCTGTCTCACGCTGGCGAATCAACTCGATTAAATGCTGTTGCTGCAGAAAGCACATATAATAATGTTAGGCTAACTAATCAACAATATAGCCAATAATGTTATTGATACACAGTTGTTCAGCAAAAACATTATAGCTCCAGTAGTTTTCCTCTTTTAAAAATTAGTTTTCTGTTTTACTGCCAAAGTTTACTTTCTACTTGATCAGAATTTACTGTCAAAATATAGTGGAGGCGCTAATGGTGTACATATTATTTATAAGTAAATTGTAGAGCTACACCTGAAGCTGAGATTCATACCTTGAAATTTGCAGCACATACTCTTTCAGTTACATGATGACTGTTGACCACTAAAAATTAACTTCACTGAAAACTATTTATTAGAAGTGTAGAATCATAGTCTTTCAAGTTTTGAATTTCAAAGATATAAAAAAAAACTTAACATGTCCCTTGATTCCTATCTGTCTCAATCCAGACTTAAGTTTCCCCTATTTACTGCTTTT
>NC_063350.1:28248861-28261275 GCF_021869965.1 Rhincodon typus | reverse complement strand
AATGTGAAAGATTCCAACCAAACTGAAATGGAAACTGCAGCCTAGTGTCTAAAGGGTAAATAGGGAGATCACAAAGAGAATAGTGGAAGGAGAGGTACAGACAAGAAATGAAATAAACCTAATATATGTGTGTGTATATATATATATAAATAGCTGGGATATAAAGTCTCAAAATAGGAGATTTTAAAACATGGTTAAAAATTGTGAGAGGAACGACAAAACCATCAGACCATAAGAGATAAGAGAAGCAGGCCATTCAGCCCATTAAGGCTCCTCTGCCATTCAATGAAATCACAGCTGATCTGATAATCCTCAACTCTACTTTGTTGCCTTTTCCCCATAACCCTTGATTCCCTTACTAATTAAAAATCTGTTTGTCTATTTTAGCTCTGAATTATGTCAAAAACCTGCCTCTGCAGCCCCATGCAGTAAAGATATCCATAAATTCACTAATCAATGAGAGAAGAAATCCTCCCTCATCTCTGTTTCAAATATGCGACCTCTTATTTTGAGATTATGCCCCTATGGTCCTAGACTCCCCCACATTGGAAAACAATCTACCCTGCCAAGTCATAAAGTCATAGAATCATAGAATTTCTATGGTGCAGAAGGAGGCCCTTCAGCACATCATGCCTGCACTGGCTCTATTGCTTAGTGCTGATCTCCCGCCTTTTCCCCAAATCTCTGCATGTCATCATTATCCAAAAATCCATCCAATGACATCCTGAATGCCTCCACTGAACTTACTTCCACCACAGTTCCAGACAGTGCATTCCATTCTCTCATCATCTCGGATGTCTTGACAAATGTGCAGGGTTGGAATGTTCCTCTAAGAACCTTGTATGTTTCAATAAGTTCACCTCTCAATCTTCTAAACCCCAATGAGTACAAGCTCAATCTACTCAGACTCTCCTCATAAGACAGTCCCTCTATATCCATGATCAGCCTAGTTAACCTTCTATGGACTGCCTCCAGTGTATGCCAGTATATCTTTCCTTAGACAAAAGAACCAAAACTGTTCATGGTATTCCAGCTGTGCTCTGGATGGTGTCTTGTATAGTTTTAGCAAGGCCTCCCTATTTTAAAACTCCAGCTCCTGTGAAATGAAGGCCAACATTCAATTTGCCTTCCTTATTACCTGCTGAATATGTATGCTAGCTTTTTATGATTTAAGCACAAAGAACACCCCAATCCCTGTATGCTTAAGCTTTCTGCAGTCTTTTGCCATTTAAACAATATTCAGCTTCTCTATTCCTTCTGCCAAAGTGCAAAACATCACATTTCCCCACATTATATTCCATCTGCCAAGCTTTTACCCACTCATTTAATCCACCTATACCCCTCTGCAGATGGGCCAAGTGGCCTACTTTTGTTCCTATATCTTACGGACAATATTCACACATTCCTACTCATTGCTTTGAAGCAATCTATTCATTAGTAGAAATACAGTTTTATTACCATAAGTAACAAAATGCCACACACAGGCAGGAAAACGGACAATACATGTAGTTCATGAATTATATTCACTAATTAGAACAGACCTGCAATCTTAATAGACACAATACTCAATATGCTGAGCTAGCTACAAAACAGCAATTAACAAAGTCGTTAGGATTTTGAACTATATAGCCAAGGCATTAGAACGTGAATCAGAGAGAGTTGTAATTATACAGTATTTAGCTCTGATCAGTCAAAATCTTGAACATTGTGTTCAGTTCTGTTGGTCTGGAAACAATGAAAACTGTCAAGTACTGGAGACAGTGCAGACAAGAGCCACAAGAGTTGCTCCCAAATGTGAGATCTGAATTATGAGGAAAGACTAGATAGTCTTGCGATTTTCAGTTTGGATCTCAAGGGTGATGTTGTAGAAGTATATAAAAGATTTTGCTAAAGCCACAGAGAAAAGTTAGTCTAATACATTACCTTAATGTGAGCTGAGGGGAAACAGAAACTAAAAGATACTGCTTTATACCAGTAAAAAAATACAGAATTTATATCAGGAAATTTGTCTTCACAAAAAGGGTAATCAACATATGGATTAAATTTTCAGCTTGAGTAGCAGATGTAAAAACTAAAGGATCTTGTAAGAAATAATGGGAGATCCCTAGATAAATGAATTAAGATGGGCCAGGTTTCCCACTTCATTTGTGATATTTCTGTCACTTAAATGATTTTACTGACACTAAAGATACAGCTGCCTGAAGCAAAGCAACAGCATATTTCTAAAATATACAGCTTAAACTCTCAACGTAGGCCATCAGGAATCTCTTTTAAACCTCAGGTGGGGATGTGGTTTCATGAGCAGCCGGCTCATCGAGATGTAATAGGGGGAAGAACTGACTAATTTTAACAGCAGGCTTCATTAACAGGTCACCAGTCAGCAGGAAATGGCAGAAGTCCCTGACTGTAGTCTCAGAGGTTAGGTTTGACTTGGTACATTTTACCAAGTTAAAGATATTACATAAATGCAACTACATATTGTTTTTTGAGTCATAATTTGCCTTCTTGTGTCTGAATTATTATCAATAACAACAATAACTCATGTTCATATAACGCCTTCTACATATTAAACATTTCAAATCAGTACCATCAAAGTATGGCACTGAGCCATACAGAGAAATATTAGGGCTGATAATAAAATGTTTGGACAAAGAGATGGATTTAAGGATTCCCTTAAAGGATCAGAAAGGGATGTGTTTAAGGAGATAATTCCAAGAAATGGCCCTTATTATTGAATTAATTATTACTAGCAGTGCTCAACAGGAAGACTGGAGGAGATCACATATCTAATCGTTATAAGACTGGAGGAGGACTCTCTTGTGGTACAATGGTAGTGTCCTTATCCCTGAACTGAGGAGCCCAGGGTTCAAGTCCCACCTCCTCCAGAGATGTGTAATAAAATCTTGAACAGGTTGATTCAGGGGGAAAAAAAATGTGTAAGCATGGAGGAGATTGCAGAGATAGGGAGGGTTGAGATTAAGGAGGCATGTTTATAACAAAGTGGCTTTCTTCAGCCATGAGGCAATTTTGGTCATTGAGCAGAAGCATGAACAGTGAACTGGACTTGATAAAAATTAAGATACAGGCAACACTGTTTTGAATGAAGTTTTCTAGCTGTAGGATGTGGGAAGCCAGCTTAGAGTACATTAGAATTGTCAAGGCAAAAGAAATGAATGAAGTTTTCAACAGCAGATGAGCCAACCCCAGATTGAAATCAGGAAATATGTGTACTGACCATTTGGATTTGGCAAAAAAAACACCACCACCAGTTCCTGGTTAATCATCAAACTAAAAGTACAGCCTAGTCCCTACAGTCTCCTGAGAACTGATTCACTTTATTTTAGCAAGGACACCATAAACATCAGGTGGATTTCCTTGGTGCATGAAACTTAAAATGATAGTCAGCATGACTGAGGTAAGATGATCAGCAGCTAGGGTTTCTGCCCCCAATTTATTTGCCACTGCCCATTTTCTCTTCAACTAGGAAAAATGGCAGTTACTTCTCCTTTTATGGAATTCCACGAAATTAGGAAAGATATTCATGATACTTCAAAAGACTTGATTTACAAAGTTATGTTAACTTTGGTCCTGACAAAACATAAGGTGGCACAGTTGACCTTCAAAAATTTGCGAAGATTGAAAGAGTGCAAATTATCAACCTTTTTTTAATGACCAGAAAAATGATTTTGATACAAATAATTTACTATTTAGTGTGACGTCTCCATCAAGATCTTGCCCTAGAACTATAATCTCTAAACCAATGTACTTACCACTTCATAAGATGCCACAGCACAATTTAAAACTGCTTGTCTTTCCATCAACACTTCTATTTTAAAAGTCAAATGAAAAACTATTCTCACCAATTTAGCCTTGCAGTTTTATTTGTAACTTTTTGAGAATATAATTTAAATTGTGTGTATTGAAAAGATTGGTGATTTAATAAGCCAGACTACCAAGAGAACTGACACAATCACAAAGGACATATGTCAATGACTCACCAACAATGCCTTGGCAAAAGGAAAATTCAGGCCTTACCTTTCCACACCAAACATGCTTATTAGCCAATCAAAAATCTATTCTGGGTAATTGAGGTAAAAACTCTGCAATTGTACAAGAGACTGTAGGATGTTTTGACTGAGGAGTTGCCAACACCTGCTGTTCTCAAGACATCCACTTCCTTCCTTCTAATTATTGACTCCAATTCCTGTTTGTCGTTGATGCTTTGTCCAACACATTACAGACAAAGCAATATACTTATATATTTCACAACTCCTGCTTTGTTCTCATCAGGTTTTTTTTAATTACTCCCTACACTTTTTTTCTGCACCCTGAATTTTGATATTGCCACATATTTTGCGATTCCAATGATGGGGAAACGATCAGCATCATTACAATTGTGAAACTGATAAGAACTCTGGCTTAGAGATAGTAGGAACTGCCGATGCTGGAGAATCTGAGATAACAAGGTGTAGAGCTGGATGAACACAGCAGGCCAAGAAGCATCAGAGGAGCAGGAAAGCTGATGTTCCGGGCCTAGACCCTTCTTCAGAAGGGCTAATGGTATCAATGTGGACTTCACAAGCTTCAAAATCTTCCCTCCCCCTAGCGCATCCCAAAACCAGCCCAGCTTGTCCCCGCCTCCCTAACCTGTCCTTCCTCCCACCTATCCCCTCCTCCCACCTCAAGCCCCACTCCCATCTCCTACCTACTAACCTCATCCCGCCCCCTTGACCTGTCCGTCCTCCCTGGACTGACCTATCCCCTCCCTAATTCCCCACTTACACTCACCTTTACTGGCTCCATCCCCGCCTCTTTGACCTGTCTGTCTCCTCTCCACCTATCTTCTCTGTCCATCTTCTATCTGCCTCCCCTTCTCTCCCTATTTATTTCAGAACCCCCTTCCCCTCCCCCATTTCTGAAGAAGGGTCTAGGCCCGAAACGTCTGCTTTCCTGCTCCTCTGATGCTGCTTGGCCTGCTGTGTTCATCCAGCTGTACACCTTGTTATCTCAGAACTCTGGCATATGCACGTATACAATAAAATAAGAAACGTAGAGGCTGCTGTCAGTCAGTCCCTGCTCCTCCACAGGGTACACTATTGAAGACCTCACAGATAGAAATCTTTCAAAATCACTTTATTTTGTGAAATTACACATATACTCTGAAATGTTATGCTTTTCTGAATGGGGTGCAACTAAGTCATAATTACTGAATAACTTATTTGGTCTTGAAAGGCAAATTTGATGATTGTGAATGTCATATATTTCCATTATCATAAAATGTCATTGGGTTTTTAATCAGTTTTTTTATGCTTGCTTACGAAATTCCAGCTTCCACTTTATCCTATATGTTTGGCCCAGTCAATGTTTTCCAGTCTGTAAAGTGAAGGATTTCCAGTGAACTATATTTTCTGGCTTATTGTCTGTAAAAATTCTTCAATGTGACTGGCTGCTAAGCTACTGATATCATCACAGTAGGCAGACACTAGAGTTCCCCTGTAATTGGCACTAGAATCAAATGAAGTGTCAGGAATAGTGAAATCCACGTCACAAAGTTTGTGAGCCCTTTGTGGACAGTTTCATGCCAGGTCAGCAGAGAGCATTATCATTTCACCACCAACCATAGATTCCATGCAGCTGCATTTCTTTTTGTATTCTGAATTTTGTTCTTATCCCTTCTACTTAACATTTGGGTATTATAATTACCCACAAAACATCCACCCATTTATTTGTTTAACAGCCCTATTTATACATTCCAGTAGACCTGGCCCAACCCAGATCAGATGAAGCTCCTTCCTGGAATAGTTCATGCCCAGGTTTTCCACATCCTCTCTCTGGACCTCTTCAAGAACTTGGAGAGAAAAAGAATGGAGTTTTGGGACTGTTACGAAAAAGGCAGCAATTGATTTTAGACTTTTAATTTGTGATGACATCATGTACTTGTGATTCGGAGCTTGGCCACATGGAAAACTAGCAAAGCCAAGCATTGAAAAAAAAGTGCAGCATTCTTTCACTCTATATTATGTTTAAAATTCCAGAAAAAAATCTTTCCCATTCCCCACCTCCACCCCTGATTGTTGCTACTCACCCTGAAACAGGCCCATAAGGAATCGGGATAAGGTTACAAAAGTGATTGGTGTAGAGCTCCAGTGAACAATAAGTGGAGTGAGGGTAATTACCGAGCCCCATGCAGTAGCTGAAAGAAGAAGTATTTTATCGCCACCCAATCTGTTTAAAAAAAGAATAGTTTGTCAGTGCACTTGACTGAAAACATGGCATTTTTACTGAGAAAGCATGACAACAACTAGCAACCCACACAATGTAAAAGCATTATAATGGCATCCTGACATATTAATAGTGCTATAGAACTTCCTTGGTGACATGTCCATCTGGGCCTCCTCCAGTGCCACAATGACGCCACCTGAAAACTGGAGGAGCAGCATCTCATATTCCGCTCCGAGAGCCTACAGCCCAATGGCCTGAACATAGAATTCACCAGTTTCAAAATCTCCCCACCCACAGCCTCATCCCATGTCCAACCCTCCCTCTCATCCCCGCCTCCTTGATCTGACACAACCTATCCATCTTCTTTCGCACCTATCTGCGCCCCCCCTTCCTACTGACCGGTCCCCATTAGCCCCTACCTGCATCCATCCATCACCATGCCACCTACCTACACCTGGCCCCACCCCTCCTCCCTCTATTTACTTCCCAGCTATCTTCCCCCTGCCTAGTCCTGATGAATGGTCCCGATCCGAAACGTTGACTTTTCTGCTCCTCTGATGCTGCCTAACCTGCTGTGCTCCTCCAGCTCCACACTGTATTGAAACTGTATTGTTTGCTCTGTCTATGTAATTTATAGACCAAATGCCAATATGATGCAGGGTGGCGTGTGTATTGATAAAACAATTTATATCTTTCTTAAGCATGGTTTACTTTTGAAACTTACTTGCAAAGTACAGTATGTTCAGGCCAAATAATTACTATCTGCACCTACAAAGAAGTCTGTTGTTTGAGGTTAGACAGCCATTAAAGATTTCTCCTATAGCCCAAGTCTAAAAGCAAAGTGATCAGAAGCAGATTGAAAATGTTTCACATTACTTTATTATGCTGCAGGTAAAATGCTGCTATATAGTATATTTTTAAAAAACAAAGGACTTATTACATGCAAGTGTCCAAATATAAAGTTTCCATGACTAAGGCAAGATATCTTTCTTACCTGTCACTAATGTGGCCACCTATGATTTGAGTCAGGCAATATCCCCAAAAAAAACTTCCGAGCACAATTCCAGACTGTGTCTTGTCCCATGCAAATTGTTCTGCCATGGTAGCTACACAGATAGGCAGTGTTACTCTGACACAGTACACTAGGCACGTGCCCACAAACAAAAAGGCAATCCATGGCTTGGCTTCAAACCTGTTGGAATCAAGAAATGCAAAGTTGTTTCATCATTTTAGAGACACCATGAAAACATTTCTGCAGGCACTGTAATGCAAGCTGTGATGTTGACTATTTTCCAAAGAATATGAAAGTGAACAGTCAGCTGATTTCAAAGTAAATGCTTTATTATTCATATACTGAAAATAGAACTCGTATTGTTTATAAGGAAAGGTGGGAATGTCCTACAAAAAGTACCTACTGTTCTCTTCTCCCCACTCATACTGTTCCCATTTTATCCTTGCAGCCAGTGAAATGGACTGAAATTCAGCCTCTTTTCTTACTATTTGTACCCACACTAAGAGCACCAGCAGATATCTTGACTGAACAACATCACAGGGAGGTCTAGTTCTGTACTTACATAATGTCTAGAAGTCTATGTTTATTTCCCTGAATGGGTATCAACAGCTAGAGCACAGGCCAATTTTCTTCTTCTTCTTGGCCATAATATTCAAATGCTATTCAACTGAAAACATCTAACCATTCAACCTTGGACAGGAATCAAATAGTGATCTTCTATTCTGTACAGTTTAGGTAATAGCAATTACTTTATTCATTGAAAGAGATTGAAATTCTGTTTCTATCTGCTTAATAATTCTCAAAATAAAAGTTTTTTTAATGAAAGTGAAAAATTTAATCACATGCACAGAAACTCACAAAATAAATATCATTGGGGTTCTGAAATATGTGGGAACATTTGTAAAATTATTCTTTCCTTGTTGTTTAAAGTATATATCCCCATTATGCAGTCCAATCCTGGAGTGTTTGTTTAAGTTCGAGGTTAGTGTAAGTGGCAGAACTCATTGATCCAACGATCCAACATGCTGTGTTAGTATTGATGCACTCTGTTCTATACTGTGAAGTGCCAGTCTGCACCAGGGCACAGAGGAAAACAGTGATCATGTAACAGGAAATAAATATTGAATAAAACAGTCAGTAAAAAGCAATGTCACTTCTAGTGTCAATTACTGCCAAATGATAGGGAACAAATGTTCAGTCCCTTGCAGAAGAAACAGAAGCAGAAGACTGGTGTGTAAATTCACACTGTTATGTTCTGGTTTACTGTCACTATCCCATTCCTGGGCATTTTCATTAATGTGGTCTCAGGGCAGAAAGACTATGAACTAATGTAGGGCTAAATATCAGAGGTTGTCTGGAATTTTCCAGCAGAACCAGGAACAAACCAGCTAGCTGATGGTGGTCTCCCAGCAGAAGGCCAGTGGCCCAGTATTCCATGCAGCCTTTAAGGCCCTGCCTGTCTTCATAAAGGCAGTTGCGTCCACAAACCCACCCTGGGGTCTCTGCCCAATTTTAAGTTATTAAAATGGCAGACAGGCCAGCTCAAAATGGAAGTGCCCCCCACCCCCAATATCCAGACCAGCAGGATGCAGATCCTTCAATGCTCGAGGGTTTCATAGTGGACAGAAAGCACACCCTCAGGCCATGAATCAACCTATTTGTCTAAAATTCTAGTCAGTATTTCCTGGCACAGTAGGGTCAGGACCTCCTTTGTTGGGGACCCAAAGCCTAGGTTATTAATGATGGAAAAGGACAAGTTTCCAATTTTGAGGCATAAACGGCTGTACTTAAAAAATGGCAAATACAACTTTAGTGGCCCTCCTTCTCAGCTGATGGCTTTTCAGTCAAAACAATAACAAAACTGAAATGCTGAGAAAACTCAGCAGGTCAGGCAACATCTGTGGCAAGAAAAATAGTGCACATTTCAGATTAATGACCATTCAATCACAAATGTGTTAATAGTAATGGGAAAGGTGGAAGAAGGCAAACATCAACTGTTTCTGGAACCAAATAAATACAATACTACATATTTGGGGAAACAAATAAAAAAAGTGATTTGGAGGTCTGGCAGCATGTATGGAGAAAGAAATTAAGTGAGCAGATATACCAGACCTGCTGAGTATTTCCAGCTATTTTTGCTTTTATTACTGAATTAGACAGTCGCATTGAATTTTCCAATTTTCAAAGATGGGACAATATGGCAACTTCAGAACCCACTTCTATTGTTGAATGATTGCTCACTATACTGTAAACATAAAGAAAAGAGGTCTCTGAACTAAAAGAAATTAACAAATGAGAATAGATGAATACAGAAATTCTTTACCTGGTTTATGAATGTAAGGAAAAGTTATGGTGAAAGGTTGTTTTCATTCTGGAGAGAGGTATACACAGGTGCACTCTGAGCATGAAGACCATTGTCATCTTGACATAATGTCTTGGGAAGGACAGAGTACAATCTCTAAACCAGCAAAGCATGTATTCTTACGTTTCTAACTAATAAACAATGAGAAAGATAGCATTACATTTAACTACATTCTCATTGAAGGGCACAGCAGACTCATGGGCTGAATGGTCTACTTCTGCTGCTAAGTCTATGGTCTTACGGGACTAGGCGGACTCAAAAGAGATGACATCAAATGCAGCATAGTGTAATGCAGTTGACTTTAGTCGAGGCACCTCAAGCTGAATGGTATGACTTTAAGAGAGTTTCAAAACAAGAAATACCTGGAACTGTATATGTACAAATCTTTGAAGGTATCAGGGCAAGTTAACAATACAGTTAATGAAGCATATGGGATCTTTTGGTTTCAGATACAGTAGTAACAAAAGCCAGGAAATTGGGCTAAACAATAGTGAGGTCCAATATAAATATCGTGTCCACTCCAAGGCAACCCACATTAGGAAAGGACAGGAAAGAAATTTACTCAAATGGTTCCAGGAATGAGGGATTAGAGTTTATACAGATAAGGTTGGGGAAACTGAGATAGTATTCTGTACTCTACGGAGAACCCAGTTTTGAAGCACACATTTCATTTAAAAATATTAATATTTATAATGTAATTATGCAAATACTCTCTCCTGCCAATGGAGTTCCTGCAGAAGACATAATGACACAAGCATGGACACAACAACAGTGAATGGAGACAATAACAAGGATGGAATAAAATCTGAAAGAACTGTGGATGCTATAAATCAGAAACAAAAACAGAAATTGCTGGAAATCTCTGGAGGTCTGGCAGCATCTGTGGAGAAAAATCAGAGTTAATATTTCAGGTCGAATGACACTTCCTTACAACAGATGGTAGCTAGGAAAATGTTAGTTTATACGCGGAAGACAGGGTGGGGGGAGGGGGTAAGGGTAAACGATAGGTGGGGATAGAGCCCAACGAGAGAGAATAGTTGGATAGACAAAGGAGTGGATAATGATCTGGCTGGGAGGGTGAATTGCTGTTAATGGAGACTGTTAATGGTTAACAATGGGTTGTGTTTATAGCAGACTATGTGAAAACAAGGCCTGGTGTGTGGGGCTTGTGGTAAAGACATGTAAGAGCTCAAGCCCTAACGTTATTGAACTTGTTATTGAGTCCAGAAGTTGCAGGGTCCCCAAGCGGAAAATAAAGACAGAATGTTCTTTTAAAATGGGAACTGTATTGAGTCTGGTTCAACTACACCTCCAACTGCTAAACTTGTTCAAAAATTTTAACTTTCTTCACAAATGAGGGAAGAACAGGGAAGCAGAACACACGAGATAAGAGCAGGAGTAGACCATACGGCCAGTCGAGCCTGCTCTGCCTTTGAATATGATCAAGCCTGACCCTAAGCTTCATTTACCTGTCAAACTCCCGACATCCCTTGATTTCCCAAGAGACAGAAGTTCCCCAGCCTTAAATATCTTCAACAATGGAGCATTCGCAAACATCAGCTTTCCAAAGAACCAAAACCCTCTGAGTGAAGAAATTTCTCCTCATCGCAGTCTAAAATGATCATTTCCTTACCCTGACACCTTGCCCCTGTGTATTAGAGTCCCAATCTGTCAGAAGCAATCTCTCAATGTCTATGCTAACAAGTGCCTTCAAAATCTTATGTTTTAATGACAGCACCTCACACTCTTCTAACCTCCAGAAAATGGGGACCAAATTTACTCAGTTTTTCAACACAAGTCAACCCTGTCATCCCAGGGACCAATCTATTGAATCTCTGCTGGATTTAAATATGGAGACCAAAATTGAATTTACAGAATTCCAAGTGTGCTTTCACCAAAGTCCTGTATATGTGCAGCAAAAATTCTTTATTCTTGTATTTCAATGCTGTTGCAATAAAGCCCAGCATGGCATTTGTGTTCCTAATTGCTTGCTTTTTTTGAAAGCTAACTTCGCTAACTGTTCTGACAAAGAATCATACCAGATTCAAAACATTAATTCTGTTTCTCTCTCCATAGATGCTGCCAAAGCTGTTGAGTTTTTCCAGCATTCTTAGTGTTTATTTCAGATTTCCAGCATCCACAGTAGTGTTACTTGTATAACCACACTCAAGTCTCTCTGAACAACACTTACAAATTCTAAAATGTATTCTGTCTTTCTATTCAATCAAACCTCATGTTTCTCTGCATTATACTCCACTTGCCATTTTGTTGTCTACTCATTTTGACCGTATGTATCTCTTTGTAACTTCTCTGTATTATCTTCAAAGCCCATATTTCCTCCTAGCTTTGTATTGATTCAAAAATTCAGATGCATTACTCTTTGCCTCTTCAAGTTATTAATGTAGATTGTAAATAAATGAGGCGCCAGCACTGATCCTTGCAGCACTCCATTGTCATTGTCTGCCAAGTTGAAAATTGACCAATTTTATTTACTCATTGATTAATTAGGACATTATCTTTATCCATGACAATACATTTAAAAACTCCATGAGCCCTTAACATAGCTATTAGCTTTTTGTGTGGCACCTTACTGAGTGTCTTTTGGAAACCAGGTGTACTACATCTACTGATTCTCTTTTACATGCTCTAGTTACATGCTCACAAAACTTTAAACAATTTGTCAAATGCAATTTCCATTTCCCAAATCAGACTTAAATAATATTGGGAATTTCTAAATGCATTGTTAATGAAGTAAATGCACAGAGGCCAGTATCCTGTCACAAAGTCACCCTTTAATTACACGTGGATAGTCCTTGAC
>NC_063350.1:28223361-28248361 GCF_021869965.1 Rhincodon typus | reverse complement strand
CGATTCCAGCCTTCAGGTGACTGTCTGTGTGGAGTTTGCACATTCTCCCCATGTCTGCATGGATTTCGTCCAGGTGCTCTTTTTTACTCATTTAATGGGATGAGGGCATCGCTGGCTCGGCAGCATTTATTGCCCAGAGGGCAGTTCAGTTCAGAGTCAACCACATTGCTGTGGGTCTGGAGTCACATGTAGGCCAGACAGGTAAGGATGGCAGTTTCCTTCCCTAAAGGACATCAGTGAACCAGATGAGTTTTTCCAACAATCAACAATCGATTCATGGTCATCATTAGATTCTTAATTCCAGATATTTTATTGAATACAAATTCCAACATCTGCCATGACAGGATTCGAACTTGGGTCCCCAGAACGTATCAGGGTCTCTGGATTAACAGTCCAGCAATAATACCACTAGGCCATCACCTCCTCTAGTCCAAAGATGTGCAGGTCCAAAGGTTTCCTCCCACAGTCCAAAGATGTGCAGGTGAGATGGATTGGACATGCTAAATTGTCCCATAGTGACTAGGGATTGCAGGCTAGGTGGATTAGCCATGGGAAATGCAGGGTTACAGGGTGGGTCTGAGTGAGATGCTCTTCAGAGTGTCAATGTGGACTCAATGGGATGAATGACCTGCTTCCACGCTGTAGAAATTCTATGATTTGCAAGGAAAAGGTTGTTTGGATAGAGACGTCCAGTCTACAATACTGTCATTGGGAGCTCACATGATACAGGTTGTAGGTGCAAAGAATTTTCAATACAACATTAGAAATAACTTGACTGAAGAGCAACAACACATCTCTCTGTCTCTCTCTCTCTGTCTCTTTGCTTCTCTGAAACTCCTCATAAAAAGGACATGAGTTGAAAACACATCAGATATCTTTGTGTGTTCGGGTGCCGTCAACCCTTTTAGTGATTCTAGCATGGATGAAGATAGTGTTTAGTTGAGTTAACAAAATTTCTGCGACTGTTTACAGATTGCATGAATTTTGTCCTACATTACTAAAGAGATGGCTAGGAGTACAATGTGCCTCAGGTCTGCTTTCTACAGGGAAAAAATATAAAAGAGACCTAAGGGGCAACTTTCTCACACAGAGAGTGGTGCGTGTATGGAATGAACTGCCAGAGGAAGAGGTGGAGACTAGTACAATTACTACATTTAAAAGGCATCTTAATGGGTATATGAATAGGAAGGGTTTAGAGGGTTATGGGCCAAATGCTGGCAAATGGGACTAGATTGATTTAGGATATCTGGTTGACATGGACGAGTTAGACTGAAGAGTCTGCTTCCATGCTGTACAGCTCAATGACTCTATTTCACAGTTCTAGTATCTTCAGCATTTTGTTTTTGTCTAACTTCTTTTAGTTTGCAACATTTAGAAATCGTGCTAGTCACTGTTGTTGATTAAGCTGTGGCAGTTACCCACTGTCTACACCACACTGCCACTCACTATGTAGTGTCTGTGGGTGTCTTCAAGGTTGCAGTGTTGTAATTTGGATGAGGATAGCCTCTGGTCTAATGAGAAGAGGTTTGTTGAGTAAATAATGTGAAGTTTATTGCAACACTGCAACTATTTACACATTATGGACTATGACCTACATTATTACAGAGACTACTAGGCGTACACTCACCTCAGGTCTGTCTCATACAAGCTCATCTTGACTGATCAAGTCTCTGTGACATCATCACATAGGTGGTACTTAATAGGACTCAATCAAGTTTTAGCACATTAAGATCCATATGCAACAGAATTCTTCACCACTCATGGAGGGTTCTTACAGAAGGTATTAGAATCAACATTGCTGTCGCCAGAAAAGAGAGTTCAGCCGCCATGACTGATCCATCAAGTTCCCTATTGCCAATAGCTTGTGTACGCAAAGTACTTTTGGCTACAAGTTGATATTTGAAACAATCCATGAATAATTATTTTTGCTGATTTTAACTGTCATTTGGCTGAAGTATTTTTAAGATAATACTCTGCAGAAACTTTTTTTTCAGATGTGGGAGTATTATGTGTGTATTCTAGTCTTCAGGAAGGGTAGTTATATATATATATTTGCTTATCTAACTCTTTTCGTAATAACCATTGTATCTTTGCTTGTGTAAATTTTGGTTGTAATATACCATACACTGCTTGTTAATTAAACAAATATGGCTGGCTTGTTTCTGGTACGGAATTCCTTATAACAACTTTTTTGAAATTCAAACTTTGTTACAATCAGTGGAGGGGCAGGTCTAGGAAAGGAATCAGTTCACCCTTCCAACCAAATATAATACTGGGGCTTATGTTCAGCACTGAATCCATAGATGAACTGGTGTAACTGAAAATGGGGAAAATTATTTAAGAAAAAAGACGACATCTTGGGTACTGAAGTAAATTCCTATGAACTAAAATGCCTAGATTTGAAGTGACTCTGCTTTGATAACAGCATGGAATAAATTTATACGGTTTCTCAATTTTCCATCTCTGGGAAGAGTTTTTCTCTATATACTATGTCCAGGTCACTCATAATTTTGAACACTTCTATCAAACCACCTCTTAGCCTTCCTTCCTCCAAGAATTCTAACCTCTCAAATCTATCTCTGTGTCTGAAGTTCCTCATCACTTTAACCATTCTGATGAATCTTTTCTACAGTCAATCTATCACTTTCACATCCTTCCTAAAGTGAAGCCCTTAGAAGCAGATGCAATAGTCAGTTGAGACCGTACCAGTGTTCTATACATAACATCTTTGCTTTTGAACTCTTTGCTCCTGTTAATAAAGCCTAGCTTAATGTATGCTTTCCTGCCACCTTCAATGATTTATGCACATATACACCCAGGTCCTTCTGCTCCCATACCCCCTTTAGAATTAAATCCTCATATTGTAGCATACCTCTGCATTCTTTTGACTTAACTGAATGATTTCTTTTCAAAGAAAGACTCCTCTGCATTAAATTTCATCTGTCTTTGTCCACCCAATAACCAACCCTGTCAATGTCCTTCTGAAGTTCCACACTATCCTTCCCACAGTGTACAGTAGTTCCAAGTTTTGGGTAATCTGAAAATTTTGAAATTGTTCCCTAAAAAATAAGGTCTAAATAATTACAAGGATAGACTGAAAAAGCTATGGCTTATTTTTGTTAAAGAGAGGAGAAAGTCAAGAGAGCTTTGGACAGTTGTGGTGAGGATCATGAAAGATCAACAGAATGGTGAGAGAGAAAAGGGAATAAAAGCTTATACTCTTTGGCAGAGGAACTAGCAAAAAGAGTAAAAGGCAACAGAAGAAAAAGACATTTTCATGCAATAAAGTAGTTAGGACCTGGAATGCATTAAGTGAATGGTGCAGGCGGATTGAATCTGGCTTTCAAAGGGCACTTAGATAAGTACCTGAAGATAAGGAATTTGAGGTACAGAAATAGTGTGCAACTAACTGAACTGCCCTTGCAGAGAATTAGTACTAATGTGATTAAGTGATTGACCTTTTTGTGCTATAAATTCAGTTTATCATGCTTTGTACCAAAGTGATTAAAAGCAGATTCACACACATCACTTCACACATTGTAAGCTCAAGTTTAGAAAGTAAGTGAATGATGGTTGGGCCTTGTCAATGATCATTAACCTCTGATATAAATTTATTAACATGACAGAATGTACAGGATATATATAGCTACGCAAAATGTTTTTGTAACTGTTACTTACCAAACAGTGCACCAGCACAGGATGGTGCTAAATCTTGAACATTGACAGTTACCCCACTATGAAAACAAAGAGAACAGCAAAATACTTCAACTTTACTTTTTTGCACAATGCATTCATCTGGAATAAAATTAAATCTATTTAGCACTAACTCTGCATCAGGTAAATAAAATTTGCAAGCTTTCCGAAAAAAGGTCCTTTAATCATTTATTTGAAAATTCAATTTCAAAACTAGAACTCAATTTAGTAATTCACGATTTGTTACTGTCTGCACAAAACTAACCAGCTTGCATTTGTGCACATTTATCACATTCTCAGGCATTCAAAAGTGCTTTACAATCAATGGAGTTTCTGAAGGGCATTTGTTATTGTTAAAATGCGGCAGACAAATTGAAAATAGCAAGATCCCAGAAACGGCAACTGAGATAAATAACCAGATAATCTGTTTTTTACTGCCACTGTTTGAGGAAAAAAATAATGCCATGGAATTATCCCTGACAACCTGATCAGACACACAAGATCTCAATGTAATGTTCGACAAGAAAGACTTGCAGTTAAAAGCATTATTCATGTAATCCAGACATGTAAAGCACTTCATAGCTCATGACTGATCTTTGAAATGTTATTTTCTAAGGCAATTGTATCAGCCATTTTGCACACAAAGGCCCAGAAACAGGAAAGGAATAAATAGCTACATCATCTAATTGAATGGATTAGGATTAAAATACAAATGTTGGACGTGATACCAGTTTACTTTAAAATGAGATGTTTTACATCCATCTCAAAGGCGGAAGCAACCTCAGTTTAATGTAACAACCAAAAGGCAGCACCTCTAACAATCTAGCAATCCCTCTAAACTGCACAGTAATGTCAGATGAGATTACAAATTCATATTCTGGAGTGCAGCTTGAGTCTATAATGCTCTCACTCAGAAGCCAGAGTGATACCACTGAGGAAAGACAGATCAGTGCAGGAATTTAGGAAAGCTGCACAGGAAACAGGGAGCAGCACTTTGGATGATGGCAAGTTGGCCAGGAGAGCACTTCTAAAATCAAATCTGGAGGTAAGAAAGATATGGAGAAAGGTTTCAGTGTTAGATGGGCTAAGGCAAGAATGGTGATGAGTGACGTTAGAGGTGAAATGAAAAAATATTGAATTGAAAATCAATTCAGATCCTAAAAGTATTCCAAGATTAGACAAAAATGAAGTTTAGCTAAAGAGGGTAAAATGTTAAAGGTATGATCAGGTAATGATAAAACCAGGTAAAATGTTAAAGAAGGTGGTATGTGTACGGTGTTTTCACTACATACTAAAAGATAATGACTATCGTCTAGATTGAGGAAAATGAAGGTGCAACCTGCACTTACATAATGCCAGCCAGATGCACAGAAATCTTAAATGCATTTCAGAGGCATCAAAGTATCCTTTTGAAATATACTGTGTGTTGTCAACACTGGGGCAGCCAAATTGCATGTAGCAAATTTTCACAAAGAACTATAATATAAATGACATCTGGTTTATGTATTGTTTGAAATGAAAACCTTAGCCAGGGCATTGTGAAAAGTCTCCTGCTCATCTCTGAATAATGCAGTAGGATATTTTTATGTGCACTTGGTCTGGTACAAGTAAGAGATGCTCTTTGTTTGTTTGTTGGATAGAGTCAAACTCCAATGTTTGCTTGTTTTCTTCATATGCTATTGTACAGAACTGAACTGCGTTTGTGACTATGTTTTTTAAAAGTTTTTTTAATAAATAAAGTATAATGTATATAATAAAAAAAGGATCTTTTATGTCCACATGAGATGGAGCCTTAGTTTAGTGTCTTACTAAAAGTTGGCACCTCTGCCAGTGGAATACTGATAACGTAAGGTATGGCTAGAACGTACAACCTCTTTGCTCAGCAATAACAAGCCAACCACTGAGTCAAAGCGAATACCTTAAGTCTACAATATACAATATCAAACTATTTAATAGATGGCCAGAGATCTGAAAATATAACGTAACTAATCTTAGCTTACCTGTGACTGAAGGTCTGAAGTCCTAAACTAGCTGATATACATATTAATGATTGGTAATAGCTGCCTGAGTAACTCAGTAATACTGTAAAGATACTGGATAATCCCATGGCAATCACCTGTTTGAAGGCAAACATAAGAAACTGGTTTTAACTGCATTCTCTCACACAGTCAAACTATTTTAAGAATGTTTTAAATAAACTACTAGTCATCATACCTGCATTAATTTACGCACCTTAGCGGTGTCAAACCCTAAAAAATAGAGAGTAAATTCTGTAATATGCAAATATAGAATTATCACTACAAGCAAATATTTGTATACATTTTGCATCCATATTAATATTTCCCCCATATGTTTTACTTCAATTTGCAGTTTCTTTTTCCTTTCTAAAACTCAGTGATCTGTGGACCTGATAATAATTCAAAACATTTATGACACCAAAACCAAAGCTTGTTTTCCATTGCTTTCTGTTGATTCATAGTTTCACAAGAAAGTTCGAGCTAGTTCCTCACTAGGAAAATCATTTAGGCCATTCAGCCCTCCTAGCCATTCAATAACATAATAGCTGAGCTGACTGTAACCACAAATCTATATTCCCATCAACCTCCAACAATCTTTCAACCCCTGATTAACTGAAATCTACATTCCTCTGTTTTAAAAATATTCAAAGTCACTGCACCCACCCCCTCACCTTCTCACGGAGACAGTTCCAAAGACACACAAATCTCAAAGAAAAAAATTGCTTCAACTCTGTTTTAAAAGGGCAACCTCTACTTTTTAAACAGCAACTCCCAGTTCTAGTTTCTCCCACAAGGGCAAACATCCACTACACATCTACCATGTCAAAACCCTTCAGGGTTTTATAGATTTCAATCAAGTCACTCCTCAACACTGTTTTTTATTCTTCTTAGGACCTGGGTATTGTTGGCTCTGCCAGCATTTACTGCCCATCCCTAGATGCTCTTGAGAAGATGGTGATGGGCTGATTTCTTTAAAGACTGTAGTTCATTCAGTGTAAATGCAATCACAATGTCATTGGGGTGGGGGGGGTTGGTTCCAGGATTTTGACCCTGCAACACGGAAGGAACGATAGTACATTTCCAAGTTAGGATGGTGGGTGGCTTAAGATCATAAGATGTAGGAGCAGAAGTCCGCCATTTAGTCCATCATGTGTGTTCTGCCATTCAATTAGATCATGGCTAATCTGATAAATCTCAATTCTACTTTCCTGGGTCATCCCCATAACCCTTGATTCCCATAATGATTAGAAAGCTGTTTATTTCAAGGCTGAGACTGATGGTGTTCCCATGTATTTGCTACCCTTTTCCTTCTTAATGCTAGTGGTCATGAGTTTGAAAGGTGCTGCCTAAGAAGCCTTAGTGAATTTCTGAAGTGTATCTTGTAAATGGAATATACTGTTGCTACGAAGTGCCAGTGGTGGAGGGAGTGAATGTTGTAGATGAAGTGCCTATCAAGTCAGCTGCTTAGTCCTGGATGGTGTCAAGCTTCTTGAGTGTTGTTGGAGCCTCACTCATCCGGGCAAGTGGAGAGTATTCGATCACATTCCTGACTTGTGCTTTGTAGATGGTGGACAGACTTTGAGGTGGGGTGGTCAGTGGATGAGTTACTTTCTACAGGATTCCTAACCTATGACCTACAACTGTAGGCACAGTACTTGTATCTTTAGCCCAGCCAGATTCTGATTGATGTTAACCCCCAGTACATTGGTAATGGACATAACCCCAAGCTTAGCCTATCCAACCCGTTCTCATAAGATAACACATCTAACCAAAGTATTATTCTAGTAAATTCATTTCTTAACTGCCTCTACAGCATTTATATCCATCCTTAAATAAGGTGACCAATACTGTGCACAGTTCTCCAGATGCAGTATCACCAGTACTCTAAATAACTGAAGCATATCCCCCTACTTTTGTATTCAATTCCCTTCATCATAAATTATAGCGTTCTATCATCTTTCTAATTACTTGAAATACCACAGACAAACCAGTTATATTTCACGCACAAGAACACTCAGATCACTCTACATCTCAGAGCTTTGCAATCTCTCACCATTTAGATAATATGCCTCTGTTGTATCCTTCCTGCCAAAATGGACAATTTCACATTTCCCCACACTATACTCCATGTGTCACATTTTTGCCCACTCATTTACCTATTTGTACAATCTCCTTTTGTCCACTTCACAACTTATTTTCCCACCTATGACTGTGTGACCAGCAAATTTGACAACCATACCTTCCATCCTTTCATCAAAATCATTTATATAAATTGCAAACAGTTGGCGTCCCAGTATTGATACCTGTGGCACATCATCTTCTCAAACACTGTCTGCTTCCTGTTAGCTGGCCCATCTTCTATCCATGTCAATATGCTAACCCCTACACGGTGAGATTTTATTTTTCGCAATAACCTTATCAAACACCTCCTGGAAAACTAAGTACAGTTCATCTATTCATTTCCCTTTAGCCATAGAATGGGTAACTTCCTCAAAGAATGCCAATACATTGGTCAAACATGATTTCTCCTTCGCAAAACCACACTGGCTCTAACTGATTATCTTGAACTTTTATAAGTGCCATTCTTTAACTTCTTTCATAATAGCTTTTGATATTTTTCTGAGACAGATGTTAAGCTAACTGGCCTGTAGTTGCCTAATTTCTCTTTTCCTCCCTTTTGCATAAAGGGGTATCAAACAGGAAGTAAACAGTAGGTATGAACAGGCCTTTTTTCAGCTTAGGAAGGTGTGACGAGTGGTGTGTCACAGGGATTAGTACTGGGATCTCAACTGTTTATAATTCATATAAATTATTTAGATGAAGGGACATATGGCATATTGCTAAATTTGTTGATGAAATAAAGATAGGTAGGAAAGTAGAATGTGAAGGGAACACTAGGAGGTTATAAAAAATACAGGAAGGTTAAGAGTGGCCAATTATGCAGCAACTATCGCTATATTCCAATCTAAAGGGGCTGTCCTTG
Source organism: Rhincodon typus (assembly GCF_021869965.1). Classification (NCBI taxonomy): domain Eukaryota; kingdom Metazoa; phylum Chordata; class Chondrichthyes; order Orectolobiformes; family Rhincodontidae; genus Rhincodon; species Rhincodon typus. The sequence continues at coordinate 28,239,667 of NC_063350.1, read as the reverse complement.
ATTCAAGGAAGTTTTAGAAAATTAGAATCAATGCACCAAATATCCCACTAGCCACCTCTTTTTATACCCTAGGATGAAGTCCATTGGGACTCAGGCACTTGTCAGCCTACAGCTCCAACAATTAATTAGTACCTCTTCTCTGGTGATTGTCATTTCCCTCACCTTGTTCCTCCCTTCCATTGCCTGGTCTATCGCTGCTTCTTGCATCCTCTTGTATCCTGTACAGTGAAGACTGATGCAAAATATCTGTTCAATTCATCTGCCATTTCCTTATTTTCCATTCTTAATTTTCCAGTCTGACTCTCTATAGGACCAACACTCACTTTGTCACCTCTGTTCTTTGTTTAATTTTTATAGAAATTTTTCATATTTCTGAGAAGCTTTCACTGATACACTCTCTATTAAAATTTGATCGTTCTTTGCTTTCTTTTATATGCTGTCTAAACTTCTGACCTGCCTCCAGTCTTAACAATATTTACACTTTTTCTTTAAGTGTGATACTACCTTTAACCTGGTTAACATAGTTAATCACCTTCTACCTGGTCAACCACAGACAGCAGGTCCAACCCTTGGAATTTTTCTTACTCGTTGGAATGAACTATTCTGTATATTCTGAAATATCCACTTAATACATCTGCCACTGCATCTATATTGACTGATTCTTTAACTTAATTTGCCAATTCACTTAACCTAGTATGCTTTCATGTCTTCATTATTGCTCTTATTTATGTTTGAAAAATAGGCTCGGACCCACTCCTCTCTCCCTGAAACTGAATAAAAGACACAATCATATTACGGTTGCTGCTACCTAGGGGTGCCTTCACTTCAGATCATTCGTTAATCCGACTGTACATTCCCACATTTCATAAAGAACCTGCTGTTCTCAGAAGCTCTCCCAATAACATTCTATGAATACATACGTCATAACTGATCATCTATTCAAGGAAAACTGGAAATAGATCAGGGCTGTCTATCAGAACAATAAATTATTTATTTGTTAATGAAATTTGGGTTCTTCAGATTTCCAATGTTTCAGACTAATTTAACAATGTTTACAATACAGCACTAATTGTTTTGGAAAGTGGAACAGGAACCTCCAAAGCCATTGTTGCGTGTCCAATGTATTCCATTGTAAAGTGGTTTGTGAAGTTTTGGCAACTAGTTACTCAAATGGTTCCACTATACTGACTGCACCAATCCTGATCAAATATTATGAAGTGATAGCTCGTGGTATTGCACAAGGCCTGAGGGTACAATCAAGTTGTCGGCGAAGGACAAAAATTGGATAGAAACTAGGGGCAGGCAAGGTATTAGGTTAAAGGTATTAGTTAAAGGTTAAGGGTTTAGAAAGGTTAGGGCTTGTGGGTGAAGCAGGGGTGAGTGTTGGGAAAGTTAGTTGGTTCACAAAAAAACTCTTTTCTTTAAAAAAGGAGGGATATATAGGAAAGGCAAAGAGTCATGGGTTTGGGTAGTATGTCTATGTTTTTATTGCTGCAGTGCCAACAAAATACGAAAATGTGCTATGCATAACTAGAAAGTTGATGATTTGATTTCGTTCATTTAAGTAGATCCATGAATTTATGCTAAGCAGATCAAGTTATATTGATGTATTGAGGTTGGCTGTGATTAAATTCATCAACTCCATTATTCCGTTAGAACTCAACCTTGAAATGCTGTATTATTTTCAGTTAAAGATTATTTTGTTTTCTGTTTGTTCATACAGTTTCACAAGAAAGGCTGAGCTCATTTCTCACCAAGCTTGACCAGATGATCAGTCAGAATGCCACCAAACAAAGAGAATGGGACTGCAACAGCCCAAGGAACTACATTGAAAACCCAACCCTGAAAGACAAAGACAGAATGCAATCGCAATGAGAACTTTCTTCTTCAAATTAAACCCAAAAATTATTCATTCAATCTTAGCATCTGAATGTCCAAAAAATTTATAATCAAATAAAAACTCCCATATTGTCAGCTGCTCACCTGTTTATACTAATGTATTCTCTTTTCCAATCACAAAGGAAGCGCAAGAGAGATTATATAAAGTTAATGTACATCTCAGAAGCAAAGAGAAACCCTATCAGAAATGATAACAATACTCTCAATGAGGAGTCTTGTAATAGTTACAAAACCCTACTGTATCAACATGGATAGTTCTCTGACTTTGTGCTGCTGGTGAAGCCTGTGGTACTGTACATGGAAATTAGGTATGCCGTGCAATGTTAAATAGGATGGTTGTTCTCTTCCTGGCTCCAGAGTGTAAATAGACAAAGGCATTTAAAATTTCAACTCCATAGGTGTATTGTGTAGTGCTCTCAGAGTATGAGCTGCAGCTGTGTTAACATCTTCCAAAATTATACAAAATTAAAGGAGAATTTAACAAATACTGTGACAAATTAAGGTAGCTTCTTGGAATCTGACAATCAACATGAAGCAAAAAATCTATTATTTTATAGTAAAGTACACCAACTTGCTTAGGTAAACAATTTCAATTACAACAAACTGTGCCTAGTAACAGGAACATCAATGAAAATAAGATAAAGCCACTGCCAGGCTTAATACTACAAGCCTTTCAAATTCTCTCAGCGAAAATGATGGTTTTGCTTCCTCTCTCTGGATAGGTTTTCCAGCCAATTGCAAAGCTACAAAGCAGAAATAAAGCTTTTTTTTCATATGAAAGCAGCCGTGTTTTGGAAAAAGTACAAAATATTCCCTTTGCTCCCTTAACTTTCCCACTGTCAGGACGACAGATGAACAAAAACAGAAATAACCTATGTGCTTCAATTTACAATTATATGGCTCCAGTCCCTCAGAGGTGAATTTACAATATTTATAGAGCAAATCTGCTGCCAGTTTTCAGCAGTTATATTGGGACAAGATCAGCACAGACAAAGAATTAGACTCTAATAGTTTCTAAAAAAAGACTTAAAGGTCATTACAGTATGCCCTTTATACACTTGTCAAGAAGTAGGAGAAAGAAAAAATGTTTTGTGCTGTTTAATCATAGTTTACCAAAACAGTATGTGTGAAGATTTGTCATTTCTTGAATTAAAAATGTATTACAACAATTCTGGACTTTAAAGATGTGGTCAAGTTTATGCTTTAAAGGTTTAATATTTGTGCACAGTCACATATACCCACCAATTAAAAATGAGCCTGTACAACTATTAGCTTTTTAATCTTGCTCCAGGTTTTCTAACATTCTCCATATACCATGCAACGTTCTTCAACAGAAACAGCAGTCAAATCTCTGCTAATATAACTCTATCCACGTGCTTTAAAAAGTAGTGCCAAAAAGAAATCCAATGGCAAATACTCAGGATTTTTATCTTCCTTGAGGGAGAAATGCCAAACCACAAGGGTTTGCTTCCTTTTGATGCTGTGAAGTAGATCAGAACCTCATCACCATGGTCACCATTACAGTTTACACAGAACAATAATAAAATGGACAGAACCATTAGAGAGATAGAAATTGTTTCTGCTTTAACACATATTTTTGAAGATCCTGTTTTGGTTAGAAAATAGTACCTTACCACATGTAATCAGAAAATTCTGAATGTCTTTTTTATTAAAATATAATTTACTTAATTCATTTTTACATCTTATAAAAGAACTAGATACGGTTCACAGGCTTGAGATAACACACCTTAGATTCAGGAAACGAATCATGGAAGAATGTTGGCATCCATGACAAAAGGCAGAAAAAAGTACCGCTGATGCAAACATGAGCTACAATGACACCCCTGTTAAAAAGACAAACATTATTAAAAGAATGACATGCAACAGATTAAATAACATAAATGTAACAGTGACAGAAAAAAGCCACAAATGTGAAGGGAACAGACAGTGAGACAGGCAGACTTCATAAAAAAGTTTACTATCAAAGTAACTCCAATGCTGAGGTGGTGAAAACTGTAAATTTCCTCCGAGATACAAAGGAGGGATGAAGTTGCTTTCCTTCTGTGATGGGGAGAAAAAAAGTTGTTTGAGACTTTAGTCCATATTTTAACAGAAGTTGTTTTAATTGGAACTGACAGAGGTGTAGGATGAGGTGAAACACAAGAAAAGACACAATGTGGATCCTTCGTTTGATTGTCTAGATGTAATCCATCTACTTAATTTGGGCTGTGAGCAGAGAGCTGCAAGGCACCAGTTTAAAATGAACAAGACATAATCAGAACTATAGATAGGGGAAATGATTTATACTCCCCATGTTTAGTGGAGATGTGAAAGACAACATCAGCTCAAAAGTCAATGCTTAATTTAAAAATCTTTGCAAAATCAGTGAATTTCTAGCTGGAAATAGATGGAAGATTACAGAAAATTAATGGGCTGAAATGATTGGGGAGGGTAAGGTAGCCTCTGTATTGTCAGCAGGCTGCTTTAATTGTAGAAGTTGGCTAATCAAGGGTGATTAGTTTCCAAACACAGATATTGTGGAGCTTGGTTGGATCACCTTTGCCAGTTAGGGAGCATTTCTACCAACCCTTTCTTTAGAAAAATAAGTTTGGGTATGGGTGAAGTTGGAGTACAATTCATGAATATGGACTATACACACCTGACCAATGAAAAGGGAGAGTTCAATGGGTCAAAAAGCTTTTTCTCACTCCTAAATTTTTACCCACAAATCCACCACAGCACACACAATCAACTTATCAAATGTTTGAGAAAGGAGGCTACTGGCCATTCAGCTAAACAATGTCAAGTGGCAGAAAGGAAGAGATGGGGAAAGATAAATAGAACATTATTCTGCAACAGTTAGATGTCACTCAGTTACTCAGGGAATCAATATAGATTTCATATTTGACAGCTGAGTTTTTGCTGGGGCTTTGAAAAAATAAAGGACAGGAATAAGGTGGAAGGCAGAAAAGATTAAATGACAAAAGGAAATGGGTATGGAACAAGTAAAAAACACTAAGATACATTCAGAGAAGATGTAAATTGGGAATACAGAATCACTAGCGCTTGTTATCCAAAAACAAAGTGCAGAGGCTAAGATCTGTATTTTTTGAAATACAGAAACTGGAGGCAGGAGTAGGTCATGTGGCCAATGAGCTGACTCCACCATTCAACATGATTATTATGATTCGCTATTTCAAAGTCACCTTCTTATTCTCTCCCCATACCCTTGACATCTTTAGCTTCTCGAAATCTATTTCTTTCTTAAATATATTCAGCGATGTCATCTTCACCGCTTTCTGTGATAAAGAATTGCACAAGTTCACCACCCTCCGAGTGCTCACCCTCCATTCTCCTACCTTCCAGCTTTTCTTTCTACTTTCCTATTGTTCATTTTCATCCTTGTTTCTCTTACTCTTGTCTCCTTTTTTATGTTCCTGTTCCCTGTCACTCTAGTTTGCACTTAATGTTGAGTTTGTAAGGCTGTAAAATGTCAAATCAAAACTTGAGGCACTGGTCTTGCAGCTTATGTTGACCTTCATTGAAATTATGCAGAATTGTGAAGACAAAGACTTGAGAGCGGAAGTGGTGCAGAGAATTAAAACGACAGACAACTGGAAGCTCACGGTCACACTGGCAGGCAAATACATCTTTTTCACTACTTGTCATATTCCTGTTAACATACCCTTTCATCCCTCTTGTCATTTTACCAGTTCTGCCCTCTTTTTTTTTTAGTTCATTCACAGGATGAGGGTGTTGCTGCCTAGGCCAGCATTTATTGCCTATTCCAGAGGACAGTTAAGACTTAATGACATTGCTGTGCATCTGGAGTCACACGTAGTCCAGACCAGGTAAGGATGGCAGTTTCCTTTCTGAAGGGACATTAGTGAACCAGGTGGATTTTTCCGACAATCAACAATGGATTCATGGTTATCATTAGACTCTCTTCCTCCTAGATCCCCTCCTTTCTCAGCCTCAATACTTGTTAAAACCTGTTGCATTTCATTTTTTTCCCTGTTCTGATGAAAGGTCATTAACCTGAAGCATTAAAATTATTTCGCATTCTCCAGATGCTGCGAGACACATCTCCACAATTTCATTTTTTTTAATCAAAAAGAAAAATAAAGTTTTCCAGAGTTTTTCAGGCCTTGCCACTGCTTAGCCCTTGTGTTAGTAAAGTAAATGGAGGGCAACTGCATTATCAGAGTCTGATCTACATATTCAGAGACAAACATCATTGTCTTTGGGCGGACTTAAAATTGGGGCAGGGGCATAGTAGGCAAATTCCCTATTCCATTTTTACTCCCCTGCCTGATTTTCACCAGACGTAAAGGAACTTCAAACATGGAATATAGAACATCCTCTCAGTGAAGCAAATTGTTGATTCACAGTCCATAGTGTAATTAGATTTGTATTCTTCCTTCATCTTTAAACCTTGACCACCATCTTTCATCAATTTAAAAGAGGGTAAAATGTATTCAATATTTTTTTAAATGTGAAGAAATGATACGTCTCAAATTTGTATCTAAAGTCCTTTAATTGTGTTTAAAACATTATGGATAGCAAAAAAAAAGTCCAAAGTCTGATAGCTGTGCCACAACTGAGCCACAGACATAAACTCTTAATATCAATCTACCCACTCATGAAACAATTCAAATTAACTACTAGGCATCTGCAGAGTACATAACTGTTAATTATAATGTAAATGCTGCCATCTAGAGACTAGAAAACCTTTTCTGTAAAAGGGAAATCTCATCTCAGTAAGCTAGTGTAGTACAAGAAGTTCAAATTTCACTTAAAAAAAAACTTTTCCAAATACTTAATCACAGCATCCTGAAATGTCATTTCCTATAGACAAAATAAAATCACCAAAGATTACTTTACATGCTGCGTAATGTTTGGTAATAGCTGCATGTTATGCCTTTGCTAATTGGTATCCAGCATTATGCACACTTGCAATATCGTGATATATCCAGCGTGTGCTGAATTGTGCTGTCAAATATTTGTTAAAAATGCCTAGTGACAAATTGGCAGATGATCAATACAACTTAACTTTTTTGTAATCAATAAAACATGCATTTTATAGCACCTTTAAAATAGAAGACTCGAGGTAAGCATCAAAAGCGATACGATAATCTCAAAAAAGGACGTTATGTCATTTGAAGTCAATAGATTGTCAATACTAACAGACCAACCCTCACATGCTGCAATCATTCCTATAACAATTCAAAAGTACAAGCCTAAAGGAAGAAAATAGAACAGAAGAAAGGAAAATCCTTTTAAGTGATGAATGAAAAGGTTCCTAGTGGATTTGTGGTACATATGGTAGCTATGCAAATTAGAACGTCCTATATGGTTACTTAAATTAATCGTAATGTTACTTTCTTAAATATCAATTGCAGAATTGACTAGATTATCTTTTTCCCTTCATATATTCAGATTTTAATACATTACAACTAGGGTTTTTTAAAAAATCCCTTATCGCTCACCTTTGGAGATACAATGCTTCCCTCCACATTCTGGTCACTTCAACATTGGGTACATTTTGTACCAAAGGGTAACTTATCTTCAAATTTGTACACTTACTATATTTGTTTCCAGAATGTCACAAAAGTCTCTTAGAGAGTGAAAATACCAATTTCTTATTCATTATAACCTCCTGTCACAAGAAGTCATATTTTAGGCTACATTTAAATTCATTTGAAGCTCAAGAGTTCAAGGCCCATTCCAGACCTTGATACACAATCCAGACTGCTACTTTAAGGCCATAGGAAGGAAGCATTGCACCATCAGAGGTTCCAGCTTCCAGCTGAGATGCTTAGTCTCATTAGGTCCTTCATTTGTCTTTCCAGATGAAACTAAAAAAAAACTAAAAGTGCAATTTGAAGAAGACCAGGGGCATTTCCTAATGTCTTGGGAAATATTTATATCTCATGTTTTAAAAGAAGCTATATGAAAAATAAATTCTCTTTCTTTCTTTCTTTTACCATCTAGAAAAAACACTACAGTCACTTACCAGACAGGAGCACTTTTAAACAGTTTTCTCCATGCGACTTTATCGTCCTTTGAATTCATTAGACTGTTGCCCAAACTTTCCAAAGATATAATCTGGTCTACATGACATAAATTATTATGAACGTCATAATGATATGAAGATAGTTGCACAAAGGAATAGAACATCTCACTGACAATAAAATTATAAGGCAGGAACTATAACAAAATAAAAATGCATATTTACCTTCTTCTTTAAGGAAATATTTCCACATACAGTAGGCCCACAGAATGGAAGGGAGGCCAGAAAAGTAGAACACAGTCTCCCAGCCATACCAGTCCAACAACACTGAACCAAAAGCTCCGATTATTAATGTCCTACAGAAAAAAATCAGCTCATCAACATACAATGGCAAATATTCATTCACTGCAAAGATAACGATTTTATCTCTGAGGGTTGTGTAACTTCTATGTCATAATGATATGAAAATTATTTGAATGGGTAAAAAATTGCACGTGCTGCTGTGCAGAGGGACGTGGGTGTCCTTGTGCATGAATCACAGAAGGTTGGTTTGCAGGTACAACAGGTAAATAAGAAGGTAAATAGAATTTTGTCCTTCATTGCTAGAGGGACTGAGTTTAAAAGCAGGGAGGTCATGTTACAGCCGTACAGGATGTGGGTGAGACAACACCTGGAGTACTGCATGCAGTTTTGGTCTCCTTCCTTGAGAAAGGATGTACTGGCACTAGTCGTGGTGGGGGTGGGGGGGGTGTAGAGGAGATTCACTAGGTTGATTTCTGAGTTGAGAGGGTTGGCTTATGAGGAGAGACTGAGCAGACTGAGGTTATATTCATTGGAATTTAGAAGAATGAGGGGGGATCTTATAGAAACATATAAAATTATGAAGGGAAAAGATAGAAGCCGGGAGGTTGTTTCCGCTGGCAGGTGAAACGAGAACAACAGGGCATAGTCTCAAAATTAGGGGGAGCAGATTTAGGACTGAATTGAGGAGGAACGTCTTCACCCAAAGGGCTGTGAATCTGTAGGATTCCCTGCCCAGTGAAGTAGTCGAGGCTTCCTCATTGAATGTTTTTAAAGCTAAGATAGATAATTTTTTGAACAGTAAAGGAATTAAGGTTATGGTGAGAAGGTGGGTAAGTGGAGCTGAGGCCATGAAAAGATCAGCCATGATCTTATTAAATGGCGGAACAGACTCGATGGGCCAGATGACTGACTCCTGCTCCTGGTTCTTATGTTCTAACTTTGGAACTCTCTGCTTCAGAAGATGGTGGAGACAAGGTCGTCGAATATTTTTTAAGACAAGGTGGATGGATTCTTGTTAGCCATAGGAATCAAAGGTTATCAGGGACAGATGAGAACGTGGAATTTGAAACAAACAGGTCAGCCATGATCTAATTGAATGACAGATTGGCTTAAGGGCCTGAATGGTCTACTTCTGTTCCTATTTCATATATTTGTACATAATTCCTCTGTCCAAGCAGTGCTTGTAAGGCACATTTATGGCAATAACAGTTTATCTGTGACACCTTTAACACAACGACTAAAATTGCTTATTTTCACTGAATTATTTTCTAGAACAGCATCAGAAATTTCAGTTCAATATCATGCTTTGAGACAGTTCATGGTAACGTCATGTAAAGGAGACTGAAAATATAACTACAGTTTCTATTTATAAACTGCCTTTACCACGAACACAATCCGGCATGTATGGGCACTAAACCAAACCCACAGATATTAGGATAGGTTACAGTAATCTTAATCAAACCTTTTTAAACAGCATCTTAATGGAGGACAGAGAGGTTTAGGGAGGGAATCCCAAAGCTTAGGGACTTCATGGTTGAAGCATGGCTGCAAATGGTGAAGTAATTAAAATCAAGGATGTTCCTCAAAGATCAGAATTAGAGAAATTCAGATGACCTTGTGGAGTTTTAGGGCAAAAGGAGATCATGGAGATTGTGAGGGGCAACGTAGATGAGGGATCTGAAGAAAAAGATAAGAATTAAAAAAGAAAAGAGGCATTGCTTGAGTGGGAACCAGTGTGGGTCACGGTGCACAAGGATGTTCAGAGACCAGTATGTTAGGAGTTAGGAAATGGGTAGCTGAATTTTGGATTACCTCAAATTTATGGAGGGTAGAATGTGGGAGGCTGGTCAGAGGGATATTGGGATAGTCCAAGCCTGCAGATAACAAAAGGATTCAGGAGTGTTTCAGCAGCAGATCACAAAATTGTTACAGCACAGGAGGTGACCATTGTCCTGTCACGTCTACACTGGCTCTCTTGAGTATTTTAACTTAATGCCAATCTCCTGCCTTTTCCTGTAACCCTTGTACATTGTTTCCACTTAAATACGCATCCAATTCCCTCTTGAATACCTCAACTGAATCTCTAACACTCTTGGAGGGGGTGAATTCAATAACCTAACTACTTGCTGTATGAAAACATTTTTTGTCACCTCACATTTGTTTCTGTTGCAAATCACTTTAAAACTGTGCCCCCTCATTCTCAGCCCAAATATGAGTGTGAATAGTTTCTCCTTATTCACTGTCCAGGCCCCTCATAATTTTGAAAACTTCTTTCAAATCTTGTCTTAGCCTCCTCCTCTTCAAGGAAAACAGTCCTAATTTATCCAATCTTTTCTCATAACTGAGTCTTATTCCTGGAACCATTCTTTGTAAGCCTCTTCTGCACTCTCTCCAGTGCATGCAGATAATGTGACACCTACTACTGTACACAATACACCAGTTGAGGTCTAACCAGCTTCATCATAATTTCATCATAACCTCCATGCATTTGTACTGCATACTTCAATGAATGAAACCTAGAATACTGTTTGCTTTATAAACAGCTCTCTTAACCTGTCCTGACACCTGACATAGGTACATATACACACGGGTCACTCTGCTCTCACACACCTTTTAGAATTGTATCCTTTGTTTTACAATGTCTCTTTATGTTTTTGTACCAAAGTACCTTGTGATTCTCCACACTGAAATTCACCTGCCACGATCAGTCCACTTCACCAATGTGCCAATGTCCATCTGAAGGTCTACACCACCCCCCTCCCTATTTAGAATTTTTCCAAGTTTTGTGTTGCAAAATGCAAACTTTGAAATTGTCTCCTGCATACCAAGATCTAGATCAATTATAAAAATCAGGAAAAGCAAAGGTCCAGTACCAGGCATTGGGAATCACACAAGAAACTTTCTTCCAACCCAAAAAATACCTGTTAACCATTACTCACTCCTCAATATCCCTCAGCCAAATTTTCATCCATGTTGTTACTGTCCCTTGCATTGCATAACCTATAACTTTCCTCACAAGTCTGTTATGTTACACTGTATCAGATGTCTTTTTGAATCCATGTACACCATATCAACAGCTTTGTCCTAGTCACTCTCTCTGTTACCTCTTTAACAAACCCCAACAACTTAATTAGACACAATTTCCCTTACCAAGTCCATGCTAAGTCTTCCAAATCAACCCACATTTTTCCACATGACTATTAATTCTAACCTAAAGAAATGTCTCTCGAAGTTTCCTCATCACCAAAGACGAGCTGGAGTAGAGTCAGGCAATATTACAGAGGTGGAAATATTCAGTCTTGGTGATGGTTATATGTGCAGAAGCTCATCACACTGTTAAAAATAATACCAAGGCTGCAAATGGTCTGGATTAGTCACAAAAAGTGATCAGGGAGTGAGAATGAGAAGGAACAGAGTTTGTGGTAAGCACTGAAGACAATGGTTTCTGTCTTTCCAATATTTAATCAGGGACCATTTCTGACAATCTAGTACTGAATAATGGATAAGCAATCTACAGATAGTGGAATGGTGAGAAAGGTGATGGCAAGTTCAAACTCAGTGTCATCAATTTATATTTGAAAAATGAGAGTGTTTTCAGGTTTTGTCAAGTGGCCTCAAACATTTGAGAATGAGAAGGGGTCAAGGATAAAATGGCAGACCTTAAGATGATTCTCCAGTCATGACAGATAAAAATGGAGACAGGTAAGTGCAGTCCACCCATACAGACAACAGCAAACAAAGCCCAGCAAGTCCATTGTCTGTTTCCTTGAGTGACTGCTTCAGCAGGGATACCAGAGTCTCAGAACTAAATTTCTGCTCATTTTCAATCCAGTGCAAATTGGACTTGAAATGTTTACTCTGTTTCTCTCTCCAGCACTTTCCTTTTTTTTATTTCAGGAAATTACAGCATTGTATCAGAAGTAGAATCTCAATAATGTACCAATCATAGCAATAGTAATTTCTAGCCTACAATGTTTCAAATAAGTTTGCTTGTTCTTTTTGTAATGCTGGTGATAAACTTATTTGTTCAACTCAGTTTTGTGTTAATACACAGTATTCTCATCAGTTGCCAAGTCTGGTCTTTTCTACCCCAGCCTAGGAACTTGACTTTTTGTAATAAACATGAAAGATATGACTTACCCAACCTGGGAGCCAGTGCACACTGCACTGTTGGTAAATGCTCGATCACTCTCTCGCACTTTATTGGAGAATAGACTTGACAGAGATGGGAAAAACACACCTAAATTTTCCCAAGAAACATACAAAATTTAACTTTTCATTCAATTATTATTTAACTCAAATACAATGATCTATTGAAGTCAAAACGGTTAAAACATTCTCAGAATTGAAGCATTTAGAACATTTTAAAATTTCTTAAACTCTAATTGTCGTGGCAGGGTACTCAACACACAAGAGGTAATTTTGCAAGACTCTGCTGCTACCTGCTGAATCTTCATGCTGAGAACAAAGGTTTGAAGATAGGTTATCATACTCAGGGCCAATTCTGTGATTTACCTTAGCACTCACTTCTAGTTGTGCTCCAAACTGGAATTGTATGCAGTATAATCTGAAATGTTAACTATATTGATTGACCCGATTCAGTGATTTGAGCTTTGCTAGTTTTGCAACAATGTTTGTATTGTTAACATACACTTTACTCACTTCCAAGATTCCAACATTATCTCAATTTATGAGTTGGGCTATGGTGCAATAACATCTGGTGCATTCTAAAAACACAAACAGTGATTTTGCTTAAAAATACAAAAAATATCTACAAAAACACTTCTCTTTTTTCTGAAGAAGGGTCTAGATCCAAAACGTCAGCTTTCCTGCTCTTCTGATGCTGCTTGGCCTGCTGTATTCATCCAGCTCTACACCTTATTATCTCAGATTCTCCAGCATCTGCAGTTCCTACCATCTCTCCTTTAACTCCACTGGTGAGTGCATCATGCAGTGCATTACTAAACCATAATCAGGAAGATCACAAATTAAAATTTTTTTTAATCAGTATGAAATGAGACGGAAAGCAAATCTGCATTGTTCCAGCTCCTGCTATTTAACGACTACCGTAAGTGTCAAGCAAGGATACAGCTGTAGTCAATTTATATAAACCCCAGGGGCTAATATCTGACAAATTCTCAAACAAAGAATAGTCTTTTGATCAAAGTGTCAGGATAACAATGGAACAATAAACCACCCACTAAAATTAGGGTAGAGGGTCATGAGGGAAACCAGTACAGGAAGAGCAAGTTTAATAGACAATGACATTTTTACATATTTTTTAACTTCCAAAAAGCAATGAGAAACATAATGGACTGGATTTTGTTACAAGGTTAATGATGAAGCTAACAGTACAGCAATTCTGCTGCCAACACACGTGCAGTTGAGCATTCAAAACCAAACATTTTCAGAGAAATCTTGATCCTCATCGGGGTGCACTGTTGCAGTTCTCCACAACAAATTCAACACTGAAATGAAATGAGGTCAGAAATCACACGACACCAGGTTATAGTCCAACAGGTTTATTTTGAAAACAAAAGCTTTCAGAGTGTAGTCCCTTCATCAGATGAAGTGAGAAAGGAGCACACAGAACACAGAATTTATAAGTAAAAGATCAAAGTATCACACAACTGATGAGGATATATTAAATAAACCTAAGATGCTGTTAAAGCTTTAAGCAGTTAGAAGGTTTTAATTGATTAATATGTATATGTAAATCCCTGAATTCCTTTCAAATCACTTCCCTGAGGGAACTAAAGGTTTTATCAGTGTAAAGAAGAGGTGACATTTTAGGTCAGACAATGCATGTTAGATGTCAGGCGTTGTTTAGAATCTGTTTTTCTTTTAGTTTGGAGCCAGAGTGGTTTTACTTCTAAAGTAGAAGTTTATAAAATGCCACATTGACAGACTGTCTATAAGTTGCGTGCTTTTTGAACAAAATAGAATGTGTCTGCAAATACAAATTCACCCCATAGATGTATATATATGTGTGTGTGTAAGGGAGAGAGAAAGTGTGTGTGGGTGTGTGTGTGTGGGGGGGGGGGGGGGGGGGGGGGGGGAGAGATACTCTCCCTCATACACACACACACACTTCTCTCTCCCTTACACAAACACACACACACACAAACACACTCTCTCTCCCTCACGCACACACACACACGCACACACACATATAAATATGTGGGGTGTATTCTTATAAATTCTGTGTGCTGTCTGCTTCTTTCTCACTTCACCTGACAAAGGGGCTACGCATCCAAAGCTTGTGTTTTCAAATAAACCTGTTGGGCTATAAGCTGGTGTCATGTAATTTCTGACCTTGTCCGCCCCAGTCCAACACCGGAACCTCCACATCATGAAATGAAATGAATGCTACTGTGAAACTTGACTTAGTTGCCGACTACTTCCCCACTAAAGACAACAGAGAAATTGAGAGCTGATGCATTTGTGAACAAGGTGTGCTTATAACGTAGATCAGCTCATATGTAAAATTAATTTTGAGGACAAGTGAGAATATGTGCTATCTCATTCCCTCTGAAGATAATCAGTGCTGGAGAACATTTTGAAAATTATTTTCCTTTACTGTTTGTGCTTTTATCTCAATTAATCTCATCTGAATTTCCCAACAGTCACTTTCCTTTCTGTACATGATTTAGGATTAGAAGATTTATACCAAATTTATATTTCCTGCCTTATACTTCCTGACTTTTACACTGCAGGCTGGATTTTAGTTCCAGGGTCCCATTCCCAGTAGGTTGGGAAACAGAAGTAGCCAAAGAAGGACCATGAAAGAGATTTTGAAGGAAGGAAAGAATGAAGAGGCCACCTCCAGGAAACTCGTCAATCAGATGGCAGGTGGAATCTATAGCGGTTTGAGGCTCTGAGTGGCAACACTTCCAACAGGAGAAGGCAGCGCAGCCACTGCAGTTGGCAGACCGTGTGGGGCTGCAGTCATCCTCTGAAGATTAGTGAACGTACACTGTGAGCTCAGCATCCAGACTATCACAGCAGGGGGCAAAATATTCCAAAGGATGACCAATGGTGGCAATGGCCATTTCAGCCCAGCAGTTGCTTATTGGGTAACTGCAAGATCCACCCACCCCAGCTTGCTATCTGGAGGCTGTCACCATTCCTAAATGGCCACAGACCTCGGTGGAGGGGAAGTGCAGATGATCTGTGAAGAATGCATTCAATTGTCTAGCAGTCATTGAGGAGCAGGTAAGATCATTGTCAGAAGCCACCTCCCTGAAAAGAGACCAACAGCAGGAATCTGACAGCCATTCAGCATGCAGCCAAATGTGAGAAAGTGCCAGCACATCTTTATCTGCCCGTGTCCTACTTGCCTCAGTGAGATTCTTCAAACTGATTTGTTAAACAGCCTGTTTCTTGATATGCCCAGGAGAGGGTGCCACATTGGATATGCCATCAGATGTAAATATCCACATAGCAACCAGTGTAAACTCTGTCGGCAGCTGTGGGCAATGTGAATACCAAGCACCATTTCTCTGTTACAATAAAACTAAGAACTGTGGATGCTGGAGATCTGAAACAAAAACAGAAATTGTTGGAGAAGCTGAGCAGATCTGGCAGCATCTGTGGACAGAAACCAGAGTTAACATTTCAAATGCACTGGACTTAAAAACATTAACGCTGCCTTCTCTCCATAGATGCTGGCAGACCTGTTGAGTTTCTCCAGCAATTTCTGTTTTTGTGTGTTTCACCATTTCTTCGATCCTTGCTGCAAAAATAGGGCATGTCACATGCATAATCTGTAATTGCTTTCACATTGAGGAACCCGAGTTTGTTACAAGACTAATTTTTAGCTATTCATCAACAGTAATAAATGCTCAGTTACAAAACTGACAAAGAATAGGAGAATGAATAGGGAAGTAGTTCCAATGAGGTAGTATCTGGAGTGAGGAACTACATTAATAAGCAGAACCTTCACGTGGTTCTGGATTATTGCACAAACCACTTGCAAATCGACATAAAAACAAACCAATGAAGAGGACTAACACATAGTCAAAGGAATGATGCAGGGAAGAGATTTCTTTTCATGGACACTGGCTCTAGTACTGACTCAGGACATGTAGC
>NC_063350.1:28138839-28222861 GCF_021869965.1 Rhincodon typus | reverse complement strand
GGGAGGTGTTGGCCAGGTGGTATTGCTGGACCATTAATCCAACAACCCAGATAATGTTCTGGGAATCTGGATTTGAATCCTTCCATGGCAGATGGTGGAACTTGAATTAAATGAAATAAAACTGGAATTAAGAGTCTACTGATGACCATGAATCCACTGTCGATTGTCAGAAAATCCCATCTGGTTCACTAATGTCCTTTAGGGAAGGAAACTGCCATCCTTACCTGGTCTGGCCTACATGCGATTCCAGACCCACAGCAATGTGGTTGACTCTTAACTGCCCCCTGGGCAAATAGGGATGGGCAATAAATGCTGCCTGGCCAGCGATGCCCTCATCCTGTAAATTAATAAAAAAAAAACTCAGGTCCTTGGCACTGTGAGGCATCAGTGCTAACAACAGACCCACCATCCTCAGTGTTATTGTAATGTCGTTGCTGTTGCAGCCAGTGCCTTTTGTTTTCAAAAGTGGACATTTTCAAAAATTCAAGGTGTGTGTTCAGTCAATGATGTTATAAATTAATATTTGGATCACATACCTTCATAACAAAGTATCACAATCTTTCTCACAATACATCCAGGTTTTGTCAACTGTACATTTTGAAATTGAGCCTTGTACACCAATCCCTAAATCCTTAATGTACGTCAAGAAAAAACAGTGATCTTGATACTGATCAACTAAACCATGAATATACTGGACTACTCTGTTCAGATCCAAAAAAATGAATCAGATCTTAAAGCAACTACTTGTAACTCGATAGTGGATTTTTTTCATTGTCATTAGCAAAGTAGAATCTAACAAACATTTGTATATTTGTGCTAATATCTAAAAGCAAGAACTCCACAGTGATTACTATACTCAGAATAGCTTTCAGAATCAGGGAAGCTAAAATGAATATGGAGAAAGGATATAATATAAAGAGCTTGCAGTATGCCAGGAATATGAGTTTTGTAAGATCATTCTGTACTGTAAGATTTGTTTTGTCTGCACCAATTGAATTTTGTCTAGT
Source organism: Rhincodon typus (assembly GCF_021869965.1). Lineage (NCBI taxonomy): Eukaryota > Metazoa > Chordata > Chondrichthyes > Orectolobiformes > Rhincodontidae > Rhincodon > Rhincodon typus. Next base: position 28,221,854 of record NC_063350.1, on the reverse strand, counting down.
TCACTGCCCAAAGTCAGTTCTAAAATACTCATTTAGTGATCTTTAGACCAGGCTGCATTACTTTATAATTCAGTTTATACCTCAGCAGCACACTAAACATTCTTGTGCAAATGTGGAATTTTAAAGTTGAAGAGTTTCCTCGACCATTATGCATGCATTCACTGGTGGGATGTTCATCTTTTTCTTACTAATATCTAATTAATAATTTTATTCCTGCTGAATTAGCAAAATAGTTACAAAAACAGAAATAGTAGGATAAGCTCAGCAGGTCTGGCAGCGTCTGTGGAGAGAAATGAGAGTTAACGTTTCAGGTCAAGTGACCCTTCCTCAGAACTGGAAGCATCCGCAGTTCTTTCGGTTTTTATTTAGTAGAATAGTTAAGCTGGTTATTTACAAAAAAAACCTGCAATTGCTGGAAAACTCAGTTATAAAGAGAAAATGCTGGAAATGCTCAGTGGGTGTTGCACCATCTGTGGAGATAAAAGTAGAGCCGATGGGCAGTATTTAATGTAGGTGATGGAGAGCTTGCTCACCAGTTGGAGAGCCTGTGAGAGCCTTGTGTCACTCTTTTTGGAAAGACCAGTCACATTAAGCGCCAATTAGGCATGTAGCTGGATAGTGGCAGGCCTTCTCCATGATTGAGAATGCTGGAGGCACAGGTCCCACACCAAGATCAGAGGTCAGCTGCCCTTTATTGCTCAGCAGCATCACCAAGGAGGCAGTGGCTATTGCTGGTAATGCACCCACTGAAAATCCGAATGGACAAAAGACTAGGCCGAGGGGTTTCTGCAGCAACAGCAGAAAGATGGCTTTTAGTGGGCTGCCCTTTCACAACTCTTGATGAGGCACTAAACACTTTTGAACAAGCGACATAACTTCATTCACCACAACCCCTTCCCGAACAAAAGCAAAAATGATCCTGGTGGGTTTTATATTTCGGACTTGCGAACTAATGAGTCCATTAAATCCATACAGTGTGGAAATAGGCCCTTTGGCCCAACAAGTCCACACCGACTCTCTGAGCATCCCACCCAGACCCACCTAATCTACACATCCCTGAACACTGTGGGCAATTTAGCATGGCCAATCCACCTAGTCTGGACATCTTTGGGCTGTGGGAGGAAACCGGAATACCCAGAGGAAACCCACGCAGGCATGGGGAGAATATGCAAACTTCACACAGACAGTCGCCCGAGGGTGGAATTAAAACCGGGCCTCTGGCGCTGTGAGGCAGCAGTGCTAACCACTGAGCCACCCTGTTGCCCACTGTTGTCTATCTAACGATGGTAGTTGATTGCGGCCCAAATGTGGGTGTTAATTTCCCACTTAAGTAGGGGTGATGCAGGAGGGTTATCTATTGAGCTTTCCCATTCTAGACTTCATCAGCAGTAGGGTCCTTATGTATCCCCCGCTTGTTTAAATGCTTTCATCCACCACAAAATCCGTTAACAGGAAGAAGGCATTAAATTCTCCAATGGTTCAGCTAAATAACATTTTAGCAGAATGATCCATCACTGCTCTAATGAAAATCATGAAGTTGAAATGTTGGACTGAATTTATGGGTCACCCAAGGGCAGGAAACCAGGTGACTGAACCCAGAATTTGGGCACTGTATGCCATCGTAGCATGTTCCCCACCGCTCCACCTCATGGCAGGCGGCTGTGTCAGATGGGCACCCGATCTGTCACCCAATTGATAACCTTAACTGGGCGATAAATGCCTAATTAAATGCATCACCCCTTCGCCTTTCTGATTGAATGGTATTAGGTGAACCAAACTTCACTGTATAATGCAGCCCCTTAACTCTGTTTCTGTCTCCACAGATGCTGTCAAACTGTTTAGTTCTGTGATGTACATCATTTCTAATTATGTCTTTCTATCATCAAAATTTAATTATGCTTCTTGGAGAGTAAATTCAAAGTCTGTAGATCTTAAAACTTTAATTTTACTAATTACATAGGTGTTATGAACACAGGTGGAGCTTTATTTGGTGAGTTGTGTTTTTCCTTTTACATTTGGGTTACCTCAACGTTTTGCATGTTTGATTTTATACATACATAATATGCATCATTTAAGTCCACAGAAGCATAAGCTGTAATATATTTATGGAGCTGATATATCGATCGTCACCATTTTTGTATTTGAAATTTATGGCCACAATGATTTTTTCTATTTACATGAATTACATAGAATCGCTGCAGCATGGAGCCATAACAACTGATCCCCAACCAGACTATGCTAGGGTTTATACTCCACAAACATCCTTCCGCTCTTAATTATCTCTTCCAACTCTGGTACGATGTCTTTCTGTTCCCTTCTCCCTCCTGTCTACATCAGACTGACTATTAAGTGTGTCAATGCTATCTGCTTCAGGTACACCTTGTGGCAGCATGTCCTAGTTTCTCAGTGCTTTCTGAATAGAGAATTGCCTCTAAATTCTTACATTGATCTTTTAGTAGCTGTCATACTCATGAGACCTTGTTCAGTGGTCACGCACAAGTGAAAATATATTCCCCACTGGACTCTTTCATATTTGTAAAAACCTTTATCTGTCCTCTCCTTAGTTTTGGTCTTTTTCAGTACTAATGTGCCAGCCTGTGTTGCATGTCATGTTGAATAATTTGTTTCTATTAATAACGTGGAAACTATCTTGACTAAGTACATTGAGTGCTGTCATGTAGTTTTGGGAACTGCAGAAAATTAATTTTATAGTATATGTGTGATATATGTTCTATAACTATCCAAATTACTTAATGCAAAAAAAAATGTGATGCTGTAACGTCCAGATCATCTGAGGCATTGTCTCATGTTCCTTGCTTTCTGTAATACAATGCACTGTTCCTAAAGCCTGAAAGACAGCTGGCTGGTTTGCTTATTTGGTACAAAAAAAACAATTTGAACAACCCCTTAGAGAAGTCACTTTTAGTCTGTAGTAATCAGTAGTGTTTTTTTCAAAATGATAACTTCTGAATGTTCATTTTGAAATTTCTTGTGGAGTTTTATTGGCTTCATGCCCATGTGGTATATACATATACAATACAGTGTGGAGCTAGAGGAACACAGCAGACCAGGCACATCAGAGGAGCAGGAAAGTTGAAGTTTCAGCTTGGGACCCTTCTTCAGAAATGGGGAGGGGGAAGGGAGCTCGGAAATAAACAGAGGGAGGAGGGCTGGGTTGGGGAAGGTAGGTGGGATGGTGATAGGTGAGTGCAGGGAGGGAGTGGTGGGGATTGGTCAGTGAGATGAGGGGGCAGACCCTCCCACCTCACTGACCAATCCACACCACTGCCTACCTGCACTCACCTACCATCATCCCATTTACCTTCCCGAGCCCAACCCCTCCTCTCTATTTATTTCAGAGGTCCCTTCCCCCTTCCCCATTTCTGAAGAAGGGCCCAACCTGAAAACTTTCCTGCTCCTCTGATGTGCCTGGCCTGCTGTGTTCCTCCAACTCCACATTGTGTTATCTCTGATTCCAGCATCTGCAGTTTTTACTATCTCTGATATATTCATATATTGCCTTTAATGCTTTCAAGATTAAATTCAATAAATATTCTTGTATATTAATTTTCAGTTTTTGAAGAAATCTTAAAGAATGTATACTCTATCTGAATTGCACTTTTGGAGAGTGACTAACTGCAGCATTTCTGATCCCAAGCAATAGGTGGAAAGAAAAAGAGAGGAGCAGGAAAAGGCAAAATCGCTTTTGTGTCTTTTGAATTCAGCATTTTTTTCTTTTAGGATGACATCCAAACAATGAGCAGCACTTGTAAACACCCGTGTCAGACTCATGCAGTCCAGCGCATGATGTTTTATGGTTAGCAGGGTGGATGTTCTGTGCACATATACTGAAATTACCAGACAAACAGTGCTTGCAAAAGTTCTTGTTAGAGCCAAACTCTACTTACTGACAGTTATGTTGCAATATTTGTGCATTGCAGACGGGAATGTAGGATTCTTGTGAAATTAAAATTTTCCAATACTAGTTATATTCCCTGATAGTCAAACAAATCATAGAATGGTTACAGTGTAGAAGGAGGCCATTCAGTCTGTCATGTCAATGAGGAATAATCTTAGTAACACATGCCCAGCTTCTCCTTTGAACCTTGCATATTCTTCCTCTTATTGTTGATTCTCAGTGATTGAAGCTGCCTGCACCAAACTCTCAGCCTGTGCATTCCAGATCCTAACTACTCTCTGCATGACCAAGCTCATCCTCACATCACCACAGCTCCTTTTCTCAATTACAGTGGGTGTAATCTTTCCAGCACCCAAATGACATTGCACTGGTGAAAATGTAGAAAATTCACAAGATAGGCAGTGAGGATCTTCTTTGTGTCTGAGGACAAAGAGGAAAAGATCCCGTTTTCTAACCAAGTGTTGAACGGCAAGAAGAGATTCTTGCTAGTGAGCAACAAGAGGCCTAATTGCATGTAGTAGCATGTATTAATATTATTATTATTTAATCTGACCTGATTAATACACAGTTTGCCATTCTCCAACTTGCCAGACAGAAATTAGACAATTCCGAACACAAAACCTGGCGACTCCAGCTCGCTGCTTGCTCCCCTGGACCTCCATCTTGGACGCCAGGCACTGACACCTCAGGGCACACTCCATGGGCAGCAACTGCATATACACACCATTCACAAAGCTTGGTATTAACACCTACCAGCCTCACCGCATCCTCATCACACATCTGCAGTTCACTTCAACATGGCTCTGCACTTCACTGTTACACTTTTGAGCACACCAGCACCTTGCATTTAAATGCTGCTGCATGCAAAGACAGGCACCCTGCTCATGTATTGGACCCAGGTGAATCTCGGGGCTGTTCTCTTGGTGCTCATTCATTTTATCCTTACTTCAATGCTGGCAGCATCCCAGTCTTACTCTGCCTTGCCTTCTTGTACTTTGCTCCTTTCTGCAGGACTGACTGAATGGCCCACTCCCTGTAATGTGGTGATACGGACCACTTGACCATGACTGCCCGAAGCAGTCAAGCAATTTTGAATATGTCATTGCAGATTGAACATTATCATCTCTGTGAAGTAGAAGTTATCACAGGTGACATTAACAGTGGCACCAGCAGGGTACTAATCACAAAGCTAATGCACGATCACATAGACTGCACAAGGGCATGCAGCTGATTCTCCCTCACCTTAAACTGAAAGTATTCTGCCACATGCTCTGTGCAGTGCTGCCTTTCGGGTGATATGGAACTAGGTATGAGAAGGTATCAGTAACATAGAAAACATAGGAATAGGATTAGGCCATTCAGCCTCTCAAACCCTTTCTGACATTCACTGAGATCATGGCTGATTGTGGCCTCTAACTCTATCTATCTGCCTTTGGCAGATACTCGTACAGCACTGACAATCACACACTGTTTCTTTATGACATAACTGATGCTGCATTCCTTGAAAACAGGCCCGGCTCAAAGTTTCATGGAGAGGCATTCCATGGCTCTCCTTGTCGGAGAGCTCCATTTCTGACTGAATGGAGCAGCATGTCAAACTTTCATCTGAGAGTGATGCGAAGGCTGGCAGCTCACATTACAAAGACCTTTCTTATGTTCCCTACACAGGTTCTTTGCAAATGTGACTGATGAAGCCAGTCCCAGTAGGGGCTATCATCACTTTTGCTGTGATGCATCAAAGATGCAGGAAAATGGAAGAGAAACGGATGTGTCAGCAAGCCCAGGACCAGCAGCAACCTCCAGTGGATGCTAAGCAGACATCATCACAGACTATGCTGACAGCTGGAGTAGGACTGGCCACCTGAAGGGGTGGGTGGCCATTCTATCCCAGTGGCATCCAAGACGATAGCTGCTTTGGACTTTTATGCAATTGGCTGCTTCCAAGGAGTCATTGGGAAATTTTGAGAGATCACTCAATTCTTCATTTCATTTCCCCACGATGAGATCAGTGCTGCAGCTCAGGCAGTAGGCTTTGTTGATCTAGCTGGCTTGCCCCAGGTTCAGCGTGTTATAGACTGTACACACATCACATTGAGAGTACTATATCATAAAGCAGCTGATTTCATCAGTTGCAAAGTGTTCAATTCCATCAATGTACATGTCATTGGTGATGATTGGGACCACATTCAAAGTCTAAGTGGGTTGGTGGGGGAAGGGCTTGCAGTCGAGTGCAGACAGAATGTGCACCCTTATCCTAGCACACTGTCCTCTGCACAACTGGAGCAGGCAACGCCGAGATATGATGGAGGCTATTGAGCTGGGAGAGCAGGAGCTGTCCTTTGACGATGACGGTACGGACACATTGAGCAGGAGGAGCAGTACCTTTCACATGAGAGTGCTGCTGCATCAAGTGGAACAAGTCAGACAGAAGTGAATTGACACTTGGTTTCAGTAGATGAGAGCTGAGTGCAGTGATCACTCATTGATTGTGCGTTTGTTGTTGCTCAAAAGGCAAGCGGTCTGTTTCTGTTTCTGCTCTGACGTCAAAAGCAACTTCTGTTTGACTTTGTTTTGTTTGCTTCTGCCGTTGGTGAATAAACGTGAATGTTCTGAACCATTTGAAGGACTTTCAGGATATGATGAACCCACACTGAACAATGAGAAGATACTGGACTACACTGAGGATTGCAGAAAGAGTAACACTCACTTAGACAGGATTGTAACGTGGGATGTGGTTAAAGATGGGTATATTCTTGAAGAGCAGCAGATGGAAGACAATGCAATGAAGTGTCAGCCATGCCTCTATGTCCTCTGAGATGCATTGGGTGCGGTTACTCTCCCACTATGTGCACAATGAAGGGCAGGTTTGGACTGCCAGCGTTTGACCAGGTGTGTGGCTCAGCTTTAAAGATGGTTTTAGAGGTGGCACTGGGGCCAAAGATCTTAAGATGTTCCAGCAATGGCAAGAACATCTACCTATAGCGAATGCGAGAATATGATGAGTGTGCAGCATCATAGGGGCATGATAGATAGGCAACAAAGCCCAAAAGCTCGCTAGGCCTGACACAGAGTAACCCTCTGAAAATGACATTTAACCAACTTCTGGTAACCCTTTTAAACTTGTTCCCTCACGTTCTCAATTCTTCTACCAGAATAGTTTCTCACTATCTACGCTGACCCAACTCCTTATGATTTTTCGTATCTTTATCAAATCTTATCTCAACCTTCTCCTTTCCCAGGAAAATAATCTCAAATTCTCCAATCTTTCCATGAATTTGAAGACCCTCATCCTTGTAACCGTTCTCATGATTCTTTTCAGCACCCTCTCTAACCTGTTGCCATCCTTTTCTAAAGTGTGGTGTCCAGCTCTGGAGAAAATGTTTAAAACATGTTTACTATTACTTCCTTGCTTTTGTATTTTGTATCCTCATTATAAAACATGTGGTATTATATGTTTTATTAACATTTTTCTCGATCTATCCTGGTGCCTTTATGACTTATGCAGATATACACCCAGGTTCCTCTACTTCTGCATCTCACTTTGAATTGTAGACTTTACATTATCTTCCTGCATTCTTTCTGCTAACATGATCCACTTCATGCTTTGAATTAAAATCCATCTACCATCACCATCCATTCCATCAATGTGTGGACATTCTTTTGAAGTTCTGTACTAGTCACATCACAGTTCAAAAAACTTGCAAGTTTTAGATCATCCTCAAATTTTGAACTTGTACTCTCCACAAAGATGTAGGTCATTAATATATCAGGAAGAGCTGGGCTCCTAACACTGACTGCTGGGGAACTACACTATAAATCTTCCTCCCGTTCGAGGAAGGAAGTCTCTTTGAAACTTAATGTTGTAATGAATTGTACTTGTACTGTGCCTACTTCCTGCAGATGGACTCTTGTATCCTGACTTGAGTGAATAGGAGTTTCAGATTATTGATTTCAAGTTTTGATACCAATATTGTACCGATGCATATGAAAATCATGTGCTATGCAAAAATGGCAGAACTAACAACACAACTGGGGCAACAGTGATTTGTGTTGACTTGAGAGACTGCACATGCTTCCTTTCTTCTGTGGACACCAACATTGTTAATTTTATTTTCTCTTCGTTACAGGCGTTGCTTTAGTGTACTTTGCAGGTTACCTCATTGAAACTTCAGGATCCTGGCCATCGGTTTTCAGCTTGATCAGCATAGTCAACACATTTGGCCTTTCTATCTTTGTCATCTTTGGTCAGGCTACACGAGTAGACATATAATTAATGGCTTTCAAACTGAATTCCAAAGTTACTGACCACAGACTTCAAGAAGAAAGAGAGAATATAATTTTAAAATGTAAAGGTTCTGACCAGTTTTTCTTGGATTGAGGAACTGTTGAGCTTATTATTGTACTTTGTTTATAAACAAGCTGCTGCTGAAGTCCTGTTTTGAACAAAAACAAGACTTAAATATGCACAAAACCATTTATGCTATTTTTTAGTGATTTTATTTGTTGGAGAGATACTATTTTTACATGAATACACTATTTATCAAAATATAAATATACAACTTATAAATGAAATAAAATGAATTTTATTTGAGTTGTCAGAAGATGAGATACTGATAGTGTCTTCTTAAAGGAGGATGCTGACAGAGATCCAAGCTTAAACTCTGAAAAGATGTAACTGCCCTATGCTGTTCTTCAATTCTATTAGCTGTTTCTTCATTGACTCCACGCTTGTAGGTGCACTTGGAATTTTTGTTTCCAATTTGCATTTTAAGCTAATACCAGTATTAGTAATAAATATGAGCTCAATAAGAATCTTCATTTCTGAATCTTGCAGTTTACAGTTCATCCTTTTTGCATTCCAGTATCTCTAATTATGACTTGTGATGAAAGCAGTATATTATATGATTCTGGATTTCCAAACAGAGGCTGATAGATATGGGTTGGTTCTGCGAAGTTTATTTTTGTATAAGGTTAAGAAGTAACTTAGAACTGTGACTATGTCAAAAAATCACACAACACCAGGTTATAGTCCAACAAGTTTATTTGAAATCACAAGCTTTTGGAATGCAGCTCCTTTGTCCTGTTGGACTATAACCTGGTGTTGTGTGAATTTTGACTTTACCCACTCCAATCCAACACCGGCACCTCCACATCATAGAATAGTGACCTAAATACATAATTTCCAAGAAAGCATATGATGGCAATTAGGTGTCTGGGAGTACTCCTGTAGTATTACTGAATAAAATGTTTCTATTGTTGGGTTTATGGCAGGTAGAGTAAACACAATAAGGCAATTGGTTTAGTTTTACTTTGGAACAGAGGTTCAGTTTTTTTTTTGGATCAGAAGAACCCAGACTTCAGTGCCAAACATAAACAGTTTCCCTTAGCAAAGGAATTAAGGCAGTTCAGGGGATTCAGTCAACTCAGCAGAAGTCCTTTCTAGTCTATGGAGCTTCCAAGCCAGCAGATTTTTGATAACTGCTGTCAAATTGTTACAACTTGAAAAGTTAAAGTCATAAGAATTGTGAGAGGTTCATGCCACCATTACAGAGAGAAATTGTAGGACAAAACTATCTCAACAGTAGAAGGGAAGAAACTGTAAAATGCCAGTCAAATAAAGTTTGAAAAAAAAAATGAAACAGGAGTGATAACTCTCAGGGATTGAATCTCTGTAATAGGTAGTGTTGGGAACAGGTTGAAACTTTCCTTTAGAAGTTTGTTTTAAATTCATTCTAACTGTCCTAATGAATATGTTTGTTTGTTTATTTCATTTGTGCAATAAATGTATTTTCTGTTGTTAAAGAACATATATAGCCTCATGTGAATATATTTCAGTGACTAACTGCCACATTAACCAATGATAAAAAAGAGTATGATTTGTCATCTTAAATTTCATTCTGGGGGTTCAACTTAGACCAGTAATACCAGCAGCTGGGATTATAATAAACTACACACTCTTTAATTCATTACAGGATTCTTACACTTTTAGATGTAACTTTAATTTTTTTTTTATTATTTCGACAATAAGATCAAATTTCCAAATGTAATGTCTAAAACCTACTTATGTAGTTAGTTATTAATATCCACATTGCTGAATATTTCCTTTAGTTTTTATTGTTGAGCATAAAAATGCCAATTGTCTTTTATGAGTTCTGGTGATAAGAATGTCTGGCTTAAACTTGGCACCATTCAGCTATCCCAGTCCAATTTTTATCATGTTTGCATGTGGTATTTTCTGACTGTTGACTTGTCAACTCAATGAAGTGCAGTCCATTTACAGTCATTGTGACATGTATGATATATCACATATATTAATTGAAATGTGCAACTTTTAAAATTTAGTTTTGCATGCTTTTACTTTCTGTTTTTGCAATGGGAACAGCAAATCCACACAGCAACTTCACTCTTAACATCAGATTACTGCATAAAATAAAAATAGTTGGTTTAAATCCGCCATGTTTGTATTCATAAATATCTGTATATTCAGAATCAAACGGTTATGTTTAAATTCTATATATAATTACATAATTACTTAATTTTAAGTTGCATTGCAATTGTAAGGTGCTTAAATAATAAATGGTTAATTTCTAAACCATTAACTCTGCAGATAAAAATTTATCTTTGGAAGTTGAAAATATATGAACTGTTGCTATTTTGTAGAATATTGGCAATAAAGTTTGAATATAACATTTTATCTTCTGTGTAGCTGAATGTAGCATTTGTCCAATGACATGTTTTATTTTCAGATTTACAGATATTAAACACTTATAACTGATCTTTAATGCTTCATTTGAATGAACATTTTTAATCATTTGAAATTGTGCTTAATGTTTTAATGCTGCTGAAATTAAGACTTTTTAAAAATTAATGCCAGTAATTCTTAAATTAAATATACTATCTGAAAAATCAATGGACAATGTAATATCTCAGTGTAAAGCACTGCATAAAGAGTGAATAGAGTCAGTTCATTTTACCTTACAGAAAATTTGCATGGAAGGAAGTGAATTCACCCTGCCTTATCTGGGATAGATATAGGCACCTGAAGAAGGCTATCATTAGCAACAACAACAAAAACGGAAGGTGCTGGCAAAGCTCAGCAAGTCTGGCAGCATCGCTGAAGAAAAAATCAGAGTTAACGTTATCATTAACATAATTCCGTTTTCATATTTTTCTACATATACGTTTACTGTCTTTTAGACTGTTTGTAATTTTTTTTAGCTTTAATGACTGCTACTGTTTATTATTAGCCGGTTGAGCTTCATAATAATCTGTCCCTTATGTTTTCGGTGGATCTTGAAAGACTGATGCAGAGCTAATCATCATATGTCGAATCTGGGGCATTCTTTTCAGTAGCAGACAAAACCCACCAGAAACAAATTCATATGACATCTATTCTTACACCATTATGTTATTTCATATAGCATACTAAAACAAAACATGCAATCTATGCAATACTGCTATACATAATAGATTTTGACATTGACTTCTATGCTTTTATTATCTGCTCCAATTTTTGGTGTCTACCCCCATGAATTGACAGAGTAAAATATGCCTTAGATTGCATGGAGAGCCGCATCATATGGCATGTAATTTTTTTTTCTGTCTAATCTCCCTCAAATGTTTTGTATTTTTTTTTGTCTTTGAGACTTCTTACATTTACTTTTTCAGTCAGGACAAGGCAATGTTTTTAGCCTTTATTCAAGCTATGATAATTGATTCCTGTAAAGTTGCAAGTGAATCTTTGGTATACCTGTGCCATGGATGTAGTATCCAGCCTATACTGGATGCATGTAGTTCACAAGCTGTCATTAATTAATACCATATAATTTCAACATCATGTCTTTGCATTTATATCCAATACTTCTTGTGTCTATTTACTTTTTTTGTACCTGAAGTTGAATCTTTAAAGATATTTATGTTATCACTCTTGGATGCCTATTCCTTTTCTCAGAATTTAGCTATCTCCTCTTACTAACTTTTGCCAAAGTGTATTATTTTGATACCCTGTATCTTCATTATTTTGCTCGCACAGATTAGGTAGGTAATTGAGAGGCTGATCTTCCTTACAGTTTGTAATGTTTCCTAACTTGATATCAGCAAATCTTGAGGAAAATTGAAATAAAGTCTAGAGACTTGTAGGTGCTGCTGTGTATCTTAGTCCAGAAGGATTTCAGATCTTTCTGTTTAATGTCAGTAACTTTGATAGCACAACTTGCGATCATTGTGGGAAATAGAGGTGAAACTAAGCGTTTATGTATACATGTTGAACTATAACCTGTATAATATTGTTTAGCAGCAGCACTTGATGAGGAGGGGATGGAAAGGAACCCTTTGCCACACCAGGTATAATCATGTAATAGATGAAGAGAAATTGGTGGATAGATGTGTTGCTTTCTCTGAAAATATGCATGAATTAGGAGACAGGATTGCCTTGGAAGTGAATAGGAGATGAATTGTTTGATGGGCAGTACTACCCTGTGAGCAAAGTCACCCAGGATTTTATTTCTGACCTTTTTAAGATTGTTGTATCTGTACTCTTGGATGTCTTTTCCTTCATTCCAAATTTAGTTATCTTCTTTGACTTCCCTTCAATCCCCCCACCTCAAAAATGGACTACTTTGTAATTCTCTGCACAGTGTGTCAAAATGCAATGTTAGAAGATAATTGTGATTCCCTCCCAAGATCTAACTAGCTCAAGTTGTAAGGTTAGATCACATAGGATCCAGAAAGAGCTAGCCAATTCGATACAAAATTGGCTTGATGGGAGGAGACAGAAAGTGGTGGTGAGGGTTGTTGATCAGACTAGAGGCCTGTGACCAGCAGTGTGTCGCAAGGATTGGTGCTGGGTCTACTATTGTTTGTTATCTATATAAACGATTTGGATGAGAAAATAGTAGGCATGCTTAGTAAGTTTGTAGATGACACCAAAATTGTTGGTATGGTGGACAGTGAACAAGGTTATCTAAGAGTACAATGGGATCTTGATCAACTAGGCCATTGGGCTGAGGGATGGCAGATGAAGTTTAATTCAGACAAATGCGAGGTGTTGCATTTTAGTAAGACAAACCAGGGCAGGACTTACACAGTTAATGGTAGGGCCCTGGGGAGTTTGTTGAACACTACAGGAACAGGTATATGGTTCGTTGAAAGTAGCATCACAGGTAGACAGATGCTGAAGAAGGCATTTGGCACACTTGTATTTATTGGTCAGAGCATTGAGTACAAGAGTTGAGAAGTCATATGTACAAAACATTGGTAAGGCCAGATTTGGAGTACTGCATACAGTTCTGGTCACCCTGCTACAGGAAGGATGTTATTAAACTGGAAAGATTTACAAGGATATTACCGAGACTGGAGGATTTGAGTTAAAGGTGAGGCTGGATAGGTTAGGACTTTTTCCCCTGGCTTAGGGGTAATCTTATAAAGGTTTATAAAATCATAGACACGGTGAATAGCCAAGGTTCTTTCCCCAGGGTAGGGGAGACCAAACCTAGAGGGCATAGGTTTCAGGTGAGAGGGGAAAAATTTAAAAGTGACCTGAAGGGCAACTTTTTCACACAGAGGGAGGTGCATACAAGAAATAAGCTACCAGAGGAAGTGGTAGATGTTTCAAAGATATTTGGACAGGTACATGGATAGGAAAGGTTTAGATGGATATGGGCCAAACACAGGCAAATGGGACCAGTTCAGTTTAGGAAACCTGGCTGGCATGGATAAGTTGATCTAAAGGGTTGTATACTTCTGTGACTCTAAGTCATTAAATCAGTTTTGTTGAGTACAGGGAAGCATACTTGTCACAAACTTCATATTGACGAGCTTTCATAAAATGCACTGGAAAGGAATCGAGATAATTTTCGTTTGACAGTCAGAGAAAAACCAGTTTAACTAGGAGTTCTGAAAAGAAAGTCATGTCGGACTCAAAGTTTTAATTTTGTTTTTGTCCCCACAGATGCTGCCAGACCTGCTGAGTTTCTCTAGCACTTCTTGTTTTTAACCAAAAGGAACCTGTTTTGACTGCTTCACTTCTAATCAATTCATTACACTGAGCTGTATCCTTACCCATACTCACGTCAAAATCAAATTTATGTGGGAAATGTCAGTTCTATCAATGGGTTTCATGGATATTATTTTAAGTATTCTGTAGCTTTCTTCAGTTGTAGTTTAAATCAAGTATTTGTATTTATAGCTAGATCAGGACAGTGAGAAGTATGATTTAGAATAGTCCAAAAATTAAACAAAATTGACCATAAGACATTGGAGCAGAAGTAAATTATTTGACCCATTGAGTCTACTTCACAATTCAATTAGATCAAGGCCGATCTAACAATCCTCAACTCTATCTTCTGGCCCTATCACCACAACCCTTGTATCCTTCTATGTTTATTTTCATACAATATTCGTCAATAAATAACTGAGAATGAAAACTAAGTTTAAAATCTAAATATATATTTGAAACTTATGAACAAACCAAAGATTGAAATAATTTAATTCTTTAGAATGGGAGCGGGGTGAACGATGTTGTGGAGATTTATGGGGTCTTATTAACTTTAAGTGTGTCATTCAGTCACACATTCTAAAGTATGGCCGTAAGTCCCTGCAATGATTGTGCAATTTATTTGCTAAATCTATATTTTGAAAACTACTTCAGGGCATCTTGGAGTCAAAAATCCCAACTTTGTTCTCCTGGTCTTAGCTTCCACTTTAGTTGTAACGTGTGAACTTATCAGGCCTATTTTCATCCAAAGGTGGAGGATGCTTGCGGTGCAGTGATGGCGTTCCTACTTTCGGGTTCAAGTGCCACCTGCCCCAGAGCTGCGTAATAACATGTCTAAACAGGCTGATTGGGAACATATATCCAACAAGGGCAGGAGCAGACTTAAAAGTCGAGTTGCGGCGTTTACCTACCTGTTAATGCTGACGCTGCAATTGCTATCATTTGTAGATATTTTCGAATCAACCTTCAAGCATGTTAGTACACATCTCTGGGACTTGAACCTGGGCCTCCTGGATCAGAGGTTGGCATACTACCATTACACCACAAGAAACCTGCCATCATCTGTAAAACTGCCTTGTCTGCAGCTGAAGCATTTCTGTTTCGGATTCTAAAAGCCCGACTGCAATTTTCAGAGACAATGTGTGCTGGTCCACACTGTTCCAAAACCCAGAGAAGTTTCTAGACTGTGTATTTTTGAGGAGCTAGGGGAAGTAAGACTGTTCCTTGCGGCTGTATAAAAATACACTGGCTCGCTTCATTCCCCAGCACTTGATCACTGACCCCGGTTGCACAGATGTATCTGCAGGTCGGTAGGTTGCTAAATAAATGCTGATTTGGGGGCGGTCAGGGCGTCTATGAGTTCTCGTTGAGCTCCGAGCTTCCCGTTCCGATCCTGAACGGTATATGTCAGACCAAAGTTGGAATTCATTGATATGCAGCTTCACTCTCATACCTTCAACAGCGCCAGGCCTGAAATAATTGAGGATTCATACATGGCAGATTTTTAAATCCGATGGTTTTCTAGAAACTCTGTGGTAATGTTGTAGAAAGCACGCGATTTTCTTTCCATTTGAAGTCAGCGGAAAGTTAGGTTGTGGGGTAGCTAAGTAATTAAAGGAAACTGGAGAAAGGGACGGGAAACACAAGAGGAGGAACATTTTGGATTATTTCAACAGGTTGTTTTACACAATTATTATAAACTGTACCCACCAAGTAAGTAGTATTTTGTCCAGTTTTTTAAGTTCATCTAAATTTAGGTATTTAGAATTCTGTGTAAACTTGCAATGAGAATCTAAATTTCCGTTCGTATCTGTCGACTTTTTGGCTATTTGGTTTGTGGCTTGTCTCCAGTGCCAAATTAAGCTACCGTTGCGAGATGTGGATTTAGAACAGTGTATCGTCCTGTGAACAGTCTCATCAGATCTATTTTCACAGGAACATCATTTAGCTAGTTGGAAATATGATGCCGTTTTCAGAGAATTAAAAAGTCGTTAATTGAAATAGCATTATGTGTAGTTTGGGAAAACGTTCCTAAATTCTGCCTAGTTGTAACAGTTGGCTACCATGATTATCATCAATTGGTTGAAGATTGAGAGGCTTACAATGTAATATCTTTCCTTTTCAATCGTGCAAAGTAACTTTGTCTGTAAACGTGCGTGCACTTCACGCAGTAAGAGTCTTGGGGCTAATTTAGTGCCTCACTCCAATAGGCACAAACCGACGGTGTTAGTGCTACAGTGAGCGATTCATTATTTTCAGACTCTGCCCGGTGTCTACTCGCGTCCTGCTCACCGGGAGCTCGATGACACGTGCTCTCACCGGTATTTAGTATTCGTATTATTTTAAATGTTTCAATAGTTGCCCTATGATGCACATGCGACCTCTGAAATTGATGGCGCAGTTTAGTTTAAAGACGATGAAAGAATTCTCTCTCAAACAGCACCTCTGAAACCTGACTTGATCATTGTCACGCTACTGCTTCTGGTGTCTTGCCCTACACCTATATTTCCTATACAACAACGATTGCACTTTCAACAGCTCTTCTGGAAGGTGCTTTTGAGTGATCTCGATATCCTAAATTAACGTAGATCTTTTTTTCAGTATGATTAAAGTCATAGAGATGTAATGCACACAAACAGACTCTTCGATCCAACTGGTCCATGACAACCAGATATCCTAAATTAATCTAGTCCCATTTGCCAGTATTTGGCCCATATCCCTCTAAACCCTTCCTATTCATATACCCATCCAGATGTCTTTTAAATGTTGTAATTGTACCCACCTCCACCACTTCCTCTGGCAGCTTGTTCCATACATGCACCAGCATGTAAGTGAAAATGTTGCCCCTTAGTTGCCCTTTAAATCTTTCCCCTCTCACATTAAACCTATTCCTATTTGGATTCATCTACACTGGGGGAAAGACCTTGTCTATTCACCCTATCCATGCCTCTCATGCTTTTATAAACCTCTATAATGTCACCCTTCAGCCTCCTATGCTTCAGCGGAAATAGCCCCATGCAATTCAGCCCCTCCCCATAACTCAAGCCTTCCAACCCTGGCAACATCCTTGTAAATCTTTTCCAAACCCTTTCAGGTTTCACAACAACCTACAGCAGGCAGAATTGAATGCAGCATTCCAAAAGTGGAATAACCAATGTCCTGTGCAGCTTTGTGGAAAGTAGCCTTTCTTTCCTCAAAAGGCCCCGGACATAATTGTGAATGGGCATGACCTTTAGTCAGGTAATGTCGTGAGTGTCTGGGGGATTGTTTGCAAGCTGAAATACTAGGCCACATTTTACTGGAATAGATATCTTGTGATGTGGAGACAGTCTTTCCGTAGCCTTCAGTTTGAACTGTGTGTAAAGTGTGAAAATATAAGCTAATGATGGCGCGGTGAAATTAACAGGGTCTTGGGAATCTCCATGAATGACAGGACTAATGCTTAGTTACTGAGATTTAAAGATTGAGAAAGAAATAGGTAAAACTGGGAAGCAGCGTGAGTTGGAGTTAGATCAGGGACAAATAAATAAGGGGGCTAGAAGAATTGGATTAAGTGACACTGCGATGAAAAGGTTCAAACTGGTCACATTCTGAATTGGCGGGTTTACTGGTGTTGTGTTAACAATTTTCACATTGTTAAATGAGCCCTTTACTGTTAAATCTGAGTCTTAATGCTCTGCAGCACTTTCAACTAAAATAGAAATACTGCAAGTTCTTAAAAATAATGGGGTCGGCAAAAGGCGAGTGTCATTTGTGCGAAACAAATAACATATGCAGTGGTAATGGGCCAGCAGGTTGTGGCCGTCTGTGACCCATGATTTATCACTGAGTCGGCTCGCTCAGCTTCTGGTATAATAACCGTTAGCGACATTTACATACCGTTATTTTTTTCTAAAACACATTTCGTCCATCATGTAAAATGAGTTGTGAATTAAATATTGATTGATTTGCAGATGTAAAGCTGCAAACTGCCGAGCAATAGCATCTAACGGATTCATAAACTCGTTTAAAAAAATGTGCTGTTATTCTTAATGATTGAGTATAATTGAAATGGCTGGCAAAAAGGAATTTATTCAGTTCCTTTGTACTATTTAGGCCACTAGAGGACGCCTTTTCCTTCAGAACTTAAGTCAGGATTTGGAGATAGTAGGAACTGCAGATGCTGGAGAATCCGAGACAACAAGGTGCAGGGCTGGATGAACACAGCAGGCTTGAAAATATATTCGTTCGCAAGATAATTTTGGATGAATTCATCTGTTTGAAGAGGCTATAATACAACACCAACACCAACATAATTCACAGAGTCCAGGTTTATTCTCCAACATTGATCAGAAAGTCTTTTTCTTGTGCTAATCACTCATTTGCCTGGTCTTTACTTGATCCAGTGAAAATTGTGAAGGGAAGTGCTCAGAATGGGGGAATTGGAGAGGGACAGGAGCTACCAAACCCAAGATCCTGAAAAGTTTGAAGATTGGAAATCTGCGGGATCTGTAGGTTGCCAGGAGTGCAAGGAACAGGGTTATTTGTGGAAAGAGCACCAGAGGCCTGCAAAGTTGGATAGGCCTTGAAGGAGATGGTAGACCACAAGGAGAAAGCCAGGGTTGGGACATGGATGGGAATCGATTCACTGGCAGCACGTGGTTGTCCTCCATCAAGAGTATGTTGGCCAACCATCGAAAAGTACTCCATTTGCAGTTCAGTGTACACTCTTTGAAGAATTAAAAATAATCAATCTAATATTTTAGTAGTTTAAACCTATGTCCTTTTCAGATGCAAAATTGCTCTGATGCAGAAGTAGGCCATTCAGCCCATCATTGCACCAGCTTTCTGAGCATTTTGACTTGGAGCCAATCTCCTGCCCTTTCCTTGTACATTGTTTTTATTTAAATATTCATTTAATGCCTCCTGAATGCCTCAATGGAAACTGCTACCAACACACTTCCAAGATGTGTAATTCAGACCTTAAAACTCAATGTGAAAAAGTTTTCACACCTCACATTTGCTTCCTTTGCCATGCACTTATACCTGCAATTATTCATTCTTGAGCCTTTGTAAAAGTGAAAAGTTTCTCCCTATCTACTCAGCTCATACTTCTCGTGATTTTGAAAATTTCTGTCAAATTCCCTCTTAGCTGCTTACTCTCCAATGAAAATAGTCCTGAATTCACCAGTCTATCCTCATAACTAAGTTTCTCATCGCTGGGACCATTCTTAAAGACTGCTTCAGTATGCTGTCCAATGAGTTCACATCCTTCATAAAGTGTGGCTCCCAGAACTGTACAAATACTCCATCTGAGGTCTAACAGGCGTCTTATACAAGTAGCATAATTCTGTATGCCTCTTCCACTTGTCCTGCCATTGTTAATAATTTATATACATACATACCCAGGTCTCTCTGCACACCCTTGCAATATACAATTTATTCTATACTGCCTGCGCATGTTTTTTTTTCATTTAAAATGAATCCCCTCCTACTTCTCTGCACTGAATTTAATCTGCCACCTTTCTATCCATTTCACCAACTTGTTGGTGTCTATTCTGTCCTCTTCATAATTTGCAATGTTCCCAAACTTTGTCGTCTGGTATAATAACCGTTTGCAACATTTATTTACCGTTATTTTTTCTAAAACACATTTTGGCCATCATGTAAAATGAGTCGTGAATTAAATATTGATTGATTTGAAAATGTAAAGCTGCAAACTGTCATCAACAAAATTTGAAATTGTGCCTGCACAAAGATCTAGATCATTTACATATACTCTAGGAAAACCAAGGATCCCAATACCGACTTCTGGGGAGCTCCACTTCAAACCGTCTTCCAACCTAATAAATGTACCCTTGAACCATTATTCTCTGTTTCCCATATCTGAGCCAATTTTGTATCTATGTTGCTGCTGCCATTTTAACTATCACTTTCCTCACAGTCTGTTGTGTGTATCAATTACCTCTTGGAAGTCCAAGCATGTGACATCAACAGCCTTGCCCTCGTCAACCCTCACTGTTACCTCTTCAAAAATCTCCAAGTTAATTATATCTATTATATCTGGCATACTTACTCACTGACTTGGGGCTAGGGTTATAAGGTGTAGAGGTGAAGATTGGGTGGGAATGTGAAGAAATTCAAAGTGGATAGAGTTGACAGGGAGGGCTACTAAGAGGAGACTGTCTACATTTGGGGGTCCACCAATGGTAGAAGGCCAAGCTTGTGACTCACTGTGTGCAACACAGTTGCAGTTTCACTCTCTCGTGATGCAAATAACCAGTGGG
Source organism: Rhincodon typus (assembly GCF_021869965.1). Classification (NCBI taxonomy): domain Eukaryota; kingdom Metazoa; phylum Chordata; class Chondrichthyes; order Orectolobiformes; family Rhincodontidae; genus Rhincodon; species Rhincodon typus. The sequence goes on along the minus strand of NC_063350.1, from coordinate 28,201,675 downwards.
CAATGGAGCTGAAAATGGCTGCCACCACATCTGGAGTGGGCAGGGTAAGTGTCTCATTCTCTGAGGAAGAGGGCTTCATTTTTGAGCGGTATGGCCCTCTAATTGGCAATAGCATGACACACATTCATTCGGAAAAGATGAAAGACTCTTCCGCACTAAATGCTGTGTGTAAACTGAGGCATTAACCTACTGTGTAAGTTAAAAGTCATGACCCAAAGCCTTCTTGACCACCCATTCAAGATCAGAAATCAATTCAGCTGATGGCTGTGATGCAAAAGCAATGTTGTGTGGCTTGGAAATATTCACCCCCAATGCCAAAATTGCAAACACCTTCCAAGTTCTTACAGCCTGCACTTCACATTTGCGACCATAAAACCTGATATAGTGCTAAGGGTTGTGAGCCTCAATACCTTCAATCTTCTAGGTGCTTAAACAGCTGATCATGGAAAGTGACCATATGTTTACAAAAGTGATGACTTACTTACAATGAAGTGTCATCAGTGCCACCCATGTGCCCTCAGAAGGTCTCCTTTCTTTCCTTCCCATTAAGTCTCAATGTTCCCATGGAATCCACAGCTGGGTCGAAGGGACCCTGCCCAACAGTAGTCTCTGTGCGTTGGAGTTTTAATCGGGGTGTTTAGGTCTAGGTGGCCTAGACCTTCTGCGTGTGTCCTGCCCAGATACAGATACACTCTCTTTGGCTTGAATTTCCACAGGATTCCAGGCAGGGTGAAGGTGGAGGGCCTGGCTACCTCTGGAATGTGCTAACAGGAGATGTCTGGCAGCATCTGTTTGCAGCTTTTCCTCTAGCTGGGCACCTACTGGCACTGCCCATTCTCCTTGTGACAAAGGGCACCCTGGAGTGAGGTCAGGATCCCTTGTTTCTCCTATGGCCTAGCTATTGGTGGTAAACACTAATGGTTATTGCAATAGCGTGCAGGCCAGTGGACATATCCACAAGAGAGAGCTGAACCTGGCTCTCAAGAGCAGCTGCTATTGTGTCCATGGAGGCAGCCAAATCCTCAGAGCATTGCTGCACCTGTAACCTTTGTGCCAAGTTGCACAGTTCCTCCGACAAACCTACCTGCAGAATCTATGTCTGTTTGTTGTTGGTTTTCAGGGGTTTGTGATCACAATTACCTAATATAGGCAGTTGATGATTCATAGCAATATTCTGATAGTTTATTGAGAATGCATGACCCATGATTTTTACCAACCTTGGAGCTGTACTGTACAATGGAGGAGTAGAGATAGTGCATTCCCACGCCCCAGTAGTTTTATACCCTTTTGGGATTGTCTTGGTACCAATAGGCTTTATTCTTCTCTTGGGCTGATGTAGTGGAACTCCTGGTCTTCCCCCAGGGAGGTGGTGTAGCTCACCTCCCTGGATCATCTTGTCTCTTTGGCCCCTCTCGTACCTGCTAATATTCAACATTTTGGGGACTGGCTATTAATGCTATGTCAATTACCAGTCTAACCCCTTGTGCCCAGTGGCCATTGGGCATCAACTCATGAATCAGATAATCACTGTCCCCTTGCCCACCTCCTTTTGAAGATTAGTTTTCGTTCATTCTAAGACCAAAGCCACCTGCTTGATAATGGAGTAGGTGGGCCTGATAAATTCTTGACATGTGTTAAGAACTTGATGATTCTTATGACCTCTCTGTTTTCATAGAGATTTTGTTTAAATTTGCAGGAGGCTATTTACTAATTTAACACAGTTAGATTCGGTCTCATGCCACACAGCAAACACCAAATATGGAATGCTGAGTTAACACTGATTTAAGGGGACCTCCCAGTTCTCAACAGTGTGCATGTCAGTGAAGTTTTTAATGGCTGACACAGTGGGGTACTCCTCTATCCCGGGCTGAACTGGTTCTTGGTCTCCAGTCGTCCTACAAGTGCTGGCAAACTGGGGCATTTATTCTTCAGCCAATTGTGGAAATGTGGCAGTGCTGTGATTATCAACATGTGCTCCTTACTTTTAACATAGCAAAAAATGTCTGTTGAGGTGTCAATATCTGAGCTAGAGGCGAGAGCAGAAAGCAACCTTGCCGTTGCTTCCTCTGAGGCTTCCTTCTCTTTTTTCCTCAGGTGGGAGAGGAGATATGTTGTGGGACTGGCATCTTGGACTCTAGGACCTTGCAGATGCCACTCATGCTTGCAGGAGACATAAGAGCTAATGTGTCATAAACAAAGGGTAAAAGTTAGGACATGTTAAGATATGTTCACACTCAGGGTAACAGGACAGTAGCAAAGCTGATGAGCACCATAAATGCTAAGATGTTCCCCCTCATGACAGAGCTTAGGACGAGAGGGCGTACTGTTGGAATAAAGTGGTGCCAATTTAAGACTGAGATGAGGAGGAATTCTTCTCTCAGAGGAATGTCAGTCTTTGGAACTCCTCGCCACAGAGAGCTGTGGAGGCAGAGCCCTTGTGTATATTGAAGGCTGAGGTAGATTCTTTATCAGTCGGGGAATCAATAGTTATGGGGAAAGGGCAGGAAACTGGATGTGAAGTATGTCAGATCAGCCATGATCCTGTTGAAAGGCAGAGCAGGCTTGAGGAGCTGTATGGCCTGCTCTTGTTTCTATTTCTTACGGTCTTTAAACAATGGACAACGCTTCTTTCTTGGTCACTGGACATCATGTCAGGAGTTCTGCTGATCTTTTCCAGTCAGTAACAGGATCCTATCCTTGGGGAGGATGTGGAACTGAATATTGGGCACCTCATCCCCCGTCATGGCTCTCTCTGCCCTATTCTCCTGGGGTGAGATGAAAGAGGGATTGAGGGAAATGAAGGTGGCCACCACAGCGATTTGCACTGGTGAAAATACAGGACAGGTGGTGAATGTCCTGAATGAGTGAGTTGGCAGTGCACAGGGCATGCAAGGTTAGTCATGAGGAAGGGGACGAAGCGGAGAGGGCGCTGGGGTAAGAATGAGTGAGGGAAGTATATGTATCCAACAGTGAGAGTGTAATATGATCCTTCAGATGCTGCTGGACTTGCTGAGTTTCCACAGCGTTTGCTGTTTCAATCTCCAATTTTCAATATCCATTGTATTTTGTTTTTGCTGCAGGAAGACATTGTTTGGGTTGCCATACCATTTTGCCAGCAATGGGAAAGGTGGCAGACAGCCTGCCCTCCACAAAAGTCCGATTGGCCAATTTTGTGACTCTATGAGCAACCACTTCCCCCATTTCCTGTCTGGGGGTACGGGCAGAGTGATGGGAGTCTCTCCCAGTGGGCTGTGGGAGGCCTGACTCCTCCTCTTTGGGTAGTCTGGCCAATAAAATGCATCTTACTCACCTCACCTCCCCCCCCACACACCACCAACAACAATGGCCAGCCATATCATCAGTGCTGTTGGCTTTCAGTGACCTCCACCTACTTTGACAGCACCTGTCTGACTGACCCCAGCAATACCAGCTCTGATTGGTGAGTGGCTGTTGTCCTCCTGGTGCCACCCCGACAGTGACCACCAATCCCGGTGGTAGTGCTAAGCTGCCAGATCTCTGATTGAGCTAGCAGAGGCCATTTAATTGACTGCTGTGTGTAAAATGCAACCCAACAAGCCTGTTCCATCATGATGTGGAGGTGCCGGTGTTGGACTGGGGTGGACAAGGTCAGAAATCACGCGACACCACATTATAGTCCGACAGGTTTATTTGAAAACACAAGCTTTCGGAGCCTCAGTTCTTCTTCAAGTGTTAACCGAAAGCTTATGTTTTCAAATAAACCTGTTGGACTATAACCTGGTGTCGTGTGATTTCTGACTGTTCCACCATGTAATGAGATCTTGGCTGATCTGTGGCCTAACTCTATGTCCGTGCTTTTGCTCCGTATCCCTTAATACCTTTGCTTAATAAAAAAAACTATCTCAGATTTAAAAGTAACAATTGATCTAACATTAACTGCTGTTTGTGGAAGGGAGTTCCAAACCTGTACCACTCCTCATGTTTAGAAGTGCTTCTCCTGAGTGGTCTGGCCCCAATTGTCAGGTTATGTCCCCTAGTTCTAGAATCTCTTACTGTGAAAATAGTTTATCTAACATCTTTTCCTGTTAATATCTTGAAGACTTCTATTAGATCACTCCTTAATCTTCTAACTTTCTTTACAACATTATATTTGTGTTATTATTTTCTTAAATGCTGTATTGTCTGCTTTTTGCAGTTATTTTTGTAGATGATCCTCAAGTATTCTGCATAAACTGACCTTCAAGAGTTTAGAGCTTTGTTATTAATAGTCAACATCAAACGCTTAGCATTCTAATGAGGAAGGTTTAATTAATGAAGCAATTTTACAACAACAGAGTATTTTGACAAAGATTTGTATCTGTTAAAATTCAAATCATACTTGAAGTGAAATATATTTAATCTTATCATTTAAATTTAAAGGTAGGACCTTTCTTAAAAATAATGAGGTGTCATCTGTGTTCTAATTCAAACAATTGAATATTAATTATTATTAGAAACAAAGACAGAAATTGCTGGAAAAGCTCAGCAGGTCTGGCAGTATCTGTGGAGAGAAATTAGACTTAATGTTTCATTCTGAGGAAGGGTTAATCGACCCAAAACATTTCTGTCCACAGATGCTGCCAGACCTGCTGAGTTTTTCCAGCAATTTCTATTTTTGTTTCTGATTTATAGCATCCACAGCTCATTTGGTTTTTATTGACTATTATTAACTTGAAATACTTGTCATATTTGAATAAAGGTGGCTGCTCAGACTTGGAGTATAATCATGCTAGCAAACTCAGAGAGTAACATACAAAGGTTAAAGCAATTTGAATGGCAACTAATATTTATTATTCAAAAAAATTATACTTCATTTCTGGTTGCCAGTATAGCAAATGTAATGAAACTTAATACAGAGCACGTTGTTTATGGCACTGATATGTTGTGAAACAAACACGGGAATTAATAGAATAGAGGGATAATGCTGGATTCAATGTATCTATTGAGGATCCAGACTCCTGATTGGAGAATTGGCGGGAGACTTGTTTTGTTACAATGGGGAATGTCTGAAATCATTAAGCAAGTGTCAGGCACCCATGGCCAGCATCCCTGGGCATTCCTGTGAACTCCCCCTGACCACACAGTGGATCTACCAACAACAAAAGGACTTCAGTGGTTCAAAAAGGCACCTTCTCAAGTACACTAGGGGTTGGCAATGAATGCTGGCCCAGCCAGCGACTCCCACATCCTGTGTATGAATTTAAATATAAAACTGCCCTGTAGCCCTCATGTTCTGACTAAGTATTTATCTAAATTCTTTAATAGAACTCCAATTGAGTCCATTTCCAGCAGACATTCAGGTAGTGCAGTCTAAATGTTAGCCATTAGCCTTATGTCACCATTGATTCTTTTATCAGTCATCTTAAATTAGTGCACTCTAGTTCAAAAATTTCTGTCAAGGGAAACATTTCCTCCCATCTGCTCCATCCAAATCTTACCTGATTTTGAACATCTTTATCAAAAATCTCTTCAGCTTTCTCTTTTATGTCTATCCGCATAAGTGAAATCCCTCGTACCTGCAATCATTTTCATCAATCTTTTCTGCTTCTTCACATCCCTTACAAAGTGTGATTAAGCACAATTTTCCATTTGGAATCAAACTATTTTATAATGGTTTATCATAAGTTTCTTACTTTTGTGGTAGTATGCATCTATTTATACAGCCCGGAACCCCATGCCCTTTGTAATCACTTTCTCAGTTATTCATAGTTTCAATGATTTGTGTTCATATGCACCATCCTAAGTCTCCATGATCTTGCACCCCCTTGAGAAATTGTACACTTTGTTTTTTAATGCTTCTCTCACTTGTCCCACCAAAACGTAACATTTCACTGTTCTGCATTAAATTTCACTAGTCTTATTTTCAGGATGGTAGGAATGTCCAATGAGTAGAGATTAGGAGAAATAGGACTTCTATTCTGTAGAGTTTCAAAGAGTGAGAAGTGATCACATTGAAACTTACAAATTACTTACAGGGACAGACAGGGAGATGCAGGTAAGGTCTTTCTGCTGATCCTAGGGGAGCCTAGAACCAAGGGGCACTATTTACAAATAAGAGGGTCTGGAATGTTGAGAAATTATTTTACTCTGAAGGTTGTGAAACTTTGAAATTATCTACCACAGAGGACTGTGAAGGTTTAATATTTGAGCATTTTTGAAGTAGAAATTGATACACTTCTGATTACCAGGATTATGGGGATGAGGTGAGTAAAAGGCATTGAAATGTTGATCAGCCATGGTCATATTGAATGGGATGGCAGGCTTGTTGGGCAGAATGGCCTATTCCTGTTCCTATATTGCTATGTTCCTATGAGTTTGCCATCCCGCCAGCCTGTCAATGTCCTCTTGCAGTCTATCATTAGTTTCATCTCAGTTCATAATGCTTCCAAAATTTATGTAATCTGCATATTTTGAAATTGACACTAAAGTCTAGGTTTTTAATATTTATCAAGAAAAAGTAATCCTAGCATCAGACCTCTGGGGAATCTCACTGTCTGGCTTCTGCCAATGTGAAAAGCAACTATTCCCATCTTTCAGTTTCCTGCCACTTAGCCAGTCAATGTTGTCCTTTTCATTCAATGATATTTTACTTGATGGCAAGCCTCTATATGGCACTTAATAAACACCTTTTGGACATCCTGGTACACCACATTTCCCACATTGCTCTCATCATCCATTTCTGTTGCCTTTACATGAAGTTCACTCAGGTTATTTAAACACAATTTAGCTTTAACAAATCCATGCTAGTTGTCCGAAATTAATTAACACTTGTCCAAGCACTTGTTAGTTTTATTCCCAGATTATAATTCATCAAAGCTTTTCCATGAGAAGTTTAAACTGCCTGGCTTGTGGTTGCTAGGTTTATCTTGATCTAGGATAACATTTGCCATCTTCTAGTCCTCTGGCACCACTTCTTTTTCTCAGAAAAGGAAGATTATGGCTAGTGCTCTGCTATTTCCACTCTATTTTTTCTTTCCCCTCAACATCCTTGGACAGACTAATTCAATTTTGGTAGATGAGCAACTTTAAATACAGTTACTCATTCTACCACCTCCACTTTATCAATTCTTAACCTGTCCAGTATCTTAATTGCGTCCTCTTTCATTATGGTTTTGACAGTGTCATCATCCTTAGGGGTTAAAAACATGCAAAGTATTCAGTTAATTCCTCAGCCGTGCTCTCTGTCTCCATACATAGGTCCCTAATTTGGTCCCTAATTGTCCTATCCCTTCTCATGCTATCTATTTATATACATATATTTGAGGTTTGGAATCCCTTTATATTATTTGCCAGTCTCTTCTCATGCTCTGTCTTTGTTTCTCTGAGATCCATTTTCACTTGCTGTCTGAGCTTTCAATATTCAATTTGGTTCTCACCTGTATTATCAGTTTGACATCTGTCCTTAACAACCTTTTTCTGCTTCATCATTTTTAAATATCTCTTTCATCATCCAGGGAGTTTTGACTGCTGTACCTTTCCCCTTACGAAACTGCACCTAGGCAATATCCAAACCGTCTCTTTAAAGCCAGCCTATGATAACCATTCTGTTTGTCAATCTTTGCCCGTTTACCTCGTATGGAACCATTCTCACCCAATTGAAATTGACCCTCCCCTCAATTAAATATGTTTATTCCAGTATGCTCCTTGGTCTTTTCAAAACTGCTAACTCAAATCTCAAACTTTATGATAACATTTTTTATTAAAGGTACTCATTCTCAATCATTTTCCAATTATACATGGTAAACCAATTCCTATTCAAATGAATAAGGCTATAAATTTGACATTTGAAGAATACACGTTGAAAATATTTGCTTCAAAATTGTGCTCTTGAGTAAAAGTAAGTGATTACTTAATACATTCATCTGTAATTTGTTCATGGGTATTTTAACTTGTTTAAAATAGCATGGAGAGGAATTTTGTCTTAATGTATTTAGCAATTCCATTTTCTTGTTGGGATTTAAGTGATGCCGGCAAAGGTGTAACTATATTCTCTATTAATGCTTCCCTGAGGTGATGTTAGGCCTTCTCCTTGAACTGCTGCAGTTCTTGCGCTGATGTGACAGTCACTGTGATGTTAAGTAGGGAATTTCAAGATTTTGATACAAATTGAATGAAGGGACAATGGTATATATTCATTTAGGATGTCTGTGACTTAAAGAAAATGCAGAGTTGAAACATTCCCATGACAATGCTGTTTTTGGTCCCTTCAGTGCTATACATCAGCTGAACTGCAAATTAAACTGGCTGCTCACCTGGAAGTGGATTTCTTTACCAATGGATTCTGCTACACACAACATACCATGTTGAAATCTACTAGAAGTATTAGACTATGATAATCACCTACACTCCAACACTAAACATAAAGATAATATGTAAAGATAACTGTCTAAGTGATGGACTAAATCACTTTCAGGATAGGTCATTAATATATTGATCGACTCTTGTCCTGATTGCTCCAGTATGCCCTCCCCAGTCATAAACAGTACTGCAGATGTGAATGCCTCATAGTATTATGGTTTCAGGCTTCTAACTACACAAATCAAAAAGGTGACAACCAGAAAGAATTGTTGCAGCATAAACATTCCAGAGTCTTTTTTTAGAAGTCTCCAGATTCATATCTTCTAGTCACTAAAGGGTTTAGCATTTTTATGAAGTGATTTTAAAGTTGCTAAAATGTAAATAATTACCTGTGGCCTAGTGGTATTATCGCTGGATTGTTAATCCAGAGATCCAGATAATGTTCTGGGGACCCAGGTTCGAATCCTGCCATGGCAGATGGTGAAATTTGAATTAAAAAAGAAATCTGGAAGTCTAATGTTGACCATGATCCCGTTGTTGAATGTCAGGGGGGGAAAAAAAACTTGTCTGGTTCACTAATGTCCTTTAGGGAAGGAAACTGCCATCCTTACCTGGTTTGACCTACATATGACTCCACACCCACAGCAATGTGGTTCACACTTAACTGCTGTCTGAGCAATTAGGGATGGGTGAAAAATGCTGGCCTAGCCAGCGATGCCCTAATCTATGAATGTATTCAAAATAACCTAAACATACTTATTGAAATGTGAGCGGAAGGAAAAGCTCTGTCCTGGTTATCTAGTGTAGTAAAGGGAGGCATTTCTAAGAGAAAGCCCAACTTTAAGATAGAATCCCTACAGTGCAGAAAGAGGCCATTCAGCCCCCCAAGTCTACACAGACCCTCCAAAGAGGACCCCAGCCCTGTAATCCTACATTTATCATGGCTAATCCACCTAACCTGCACAAACCTGAACAATTTAGCATGACCAATCCATCTAACCTGCGCATCTTTGGACTGTGGGTTGAAATCAGAGCGCCTGACAGAAACCCACACAGGCACAAGGATGAAGGCTGGAATTGAACCCAGTTTTCTGGTGCTGTGAGGCAGCACTGTTAACTACTGAACCACCATGCCGCCCATGACCTTGGTGTTATTTGCACTATGCTGTGACCATCTGAGCTAACCAGCCAATATACCCCAAAATGAAAGCTTTGAGTATTTTGACAATAATAAACATGATGGGGTTTTTATAATTAGCATAGAAGTTGCTTTCTCAGAGAAGATTAATTATAAGTGTTGCTTCGTAGTCCTCCAAAAACCAGAGACATTGGACTGAATCATATGATTTTCAGATTAATTGTGAATTGTGTTGAGTATTTTGGAGGGATTTTTGCTGCAGGTCCTTGTGAGATTACTCACTGTATCTCACCAAATGCATCTGTTTAACCATCTACCCCGCCCTTATGGTATCCTTCACATCTGATTTGTGTCCCATCTTACCATGCACCATTCCCGGAGCAAGCTGCCACTCACTGGATATCTGTCAAGGGATGGGCCATACTTAAAAGGCCACATGCATCTGGACAGTCACTGGCATTCTGAAGCTGCCCATCTTGTTTAAGAATGGAAGCTGAACATCTTGGAGAAGGGGAAAGTGGTGCTGCAGTTCTCTACCAGGGGTTTGAAGGTCCTGGTCAAGGGGTGTTGCAAAGAAGAAGAGTCCTGTTCTTGAAGGAACGATGGAGGAGGCTGTACCACCAGACCCTGGCCACATGGTCAGAGGTCGCCACATGGCTGAGGGCTCAAGGGTCTGAAGGAATGGCCAGAAAGAATGTGTCACTTTTGCATTGAATGTCTTCCCTCACTTGATCTCGTTTCCCCACAATCTCCCACACCTTTGTTTACCTCTGAACTGCCTACTTACTTCCTTGGAACACCTCACCCTCCTGCACCACCACTAACAGCCATGCCACCGTCTTTTACTTCGTTCAATCCCAATGACTTTCTATCATTCCAGAAGAAGACAGACCACAACAGGTCAGAAAGAGACTGGATGAATGGAGGGATGCCTGATATTTGACTGGTCAGACTCTATGAGCAGAGAGTTGTGTTCCTTGCAGGAGACAACTGGGATCCCTCCTGCAGGGATGTCAAGACATCCATGTCCTGTCAACCAAATGGGTACCATTCGTCATTGCATTGCAATTCTCATACTAACCCCACTAATGGTGTCATTCATTGTGCACCACTTCTATCCACTGGCTATCATGCCATCTCTCTTTTGAGTTTCAAGGACCAAAATGATGTCTACCACTTCTGTGCGGAAATGGCTGACTTCGCCAAGAAGCCTCCTCCTTGACCTCTGAGAAAGAGAGCACCACGACTTCAGAGGAAGCATCTGGAAGTTTACCTGCTGCACCCCACCAGTTCAGGTACTAACACCTTGGTGGGTGCATTAGAAAGAGAAAGTGTGGGAACACAAGCCGGTGAGAACCTCACTGCAACATCTCTGTAGCTGACAAAGGAAGAAACGCCCCAGGCTGCTGGAACTCAGAAGACTGCAGGAGACCAGGCACCTGCTCTGCCCCAGGTCAGAGAGGAGGCTGTGGTGACTGCAATCTGGGACTTCATTTGCATGCACATGGAGGAACAGGAGCAGCAGACAGTGATGCGGGTCACTTCAGGCCTCATTGCCCAGAGGCTGCAGCGGGGCAGTGAGTCAGTGACCACCTGGCTGCCTCCATGGACAGGTTGGTGATTGCCATGGAAACTCAGGCCCAACACCATCAGGGCCTGCAAGTGAGGAGCACACGTCTGCATTCCATCTCCTCAACTATAGAAGGCATGTGACAAGAGCATGGAGAACCTGACACAGACCGGGTGCCCGTTCCTCACAAGGAGACAGGACAGTGCCAGGAGGCACCCAGAGGAGGATCCACACACAGCTGACTCAGAAGTCTCCTCTCAGGACATTCCAGAGGTAGTCAGGCCCTCCATCTCCCCACTGCCTGTTCCCCTGTAACCCTTGGAAATCTCAGCTACAGAGGGCCATCCAGACACAAATGTCAATCACACAACCAGGTGAGCAAGTTTCTTCCACCCCAACTGTAGAACCAGGGACTGCTCGGAGATGTAGTGGGAGGGGGAGAAAATAAATGTATTGAGGAAAACTTGATGACATGGATGACAATGCACTGTAGATGATTTGTTACATGCCTATTTAGCTTTACAAGTTCGGTCATCTATCTATTTGACTCTCCATGTAGCTTGAGCAAGATGCGTGACTTCATGGCTATGCAGGATGACCATGGATTAATGTCTGTGTTGACAGGCTGTGGTAGCAAAATGAACAAGGTGTGTATAAGGGAATGAATTCTTTTTTTACCTTTATTCATTCATGGGATGAGGGTGTCGCTGACTAGGCAGCATTTATTGCCCAGAGGTCAGTTGAGTATCAACCATATTGCTGTGGGTCTGGAGTCACATGTAGGCCAGACCAGGTAAAGTTGACAGATTTTCTTCCCTGAAGGACATTATTGAACTAGATGGGTTTTTCCAGACAATTGACAATTGGTTCATGGTCATCATTTAGATTCTTAATTCCAGATATTTTATTGCATTCAAATTCCACCATCTGCTGTGGCAGAATTCGAACCTGGGTCCCCAGAACTTTATCTGGGTCTCTAGATTAACAGTCCAGCGATAATACCACTAGGCCATTGCCTTCTCATGCAGACTTCCAATCCTGTAGACACCACTGCCCCTTGTAGTCAAACACCCTATTCTTACCCTGGACTTAGATGTCCAAATATGTTGGTGTGAATGAGTTGGTTTGTGATACCTGGGATAGAGAGTCCATGCATTAGGATAACCAGGGATTAAGGACCCCACAGTTCTGTGTCCTGTACACTGCACGGGTCTGTGTGCAATGTTCTTTCCTTTTAAGGTACCTTGCATCAGTGGATGCTTCAGGCCCCTCTTTCACAGTCACTTGAGTGTGGTCATAGATATTTTCTTCCTCATTGCACACAATCGATATTCAGCATGATGGAAGATTCTTCAGCCAGCCATTTCCAGCCTCCACCTCAATGTCAATGAGATCCTGAGCAAGCAGATTGCTTTTCTGGTAGCCCTTCCTGTGAATCCCATATGCGTTGCACCTCGCCAGGTCCCCACCCAACCTGTCCGCATGAACCTATACCTGACTGTACACACATACTCTCACACACACACACAACCCCCACGCCTCCACCTGCCCAAATCCCGGCATATGAAGTTGCCATTCCAGGCGTGGTCATTCATTGTCCTACCCCTTGCAGCCAGGGTGCCCTTGACAGTGCACGAATACCCTGTTCCCATCCATTCTATACCATATTCCTCCCCTTGCAGATATTGTTAACAATTGTTCACAATTGCCATTCCGCCCACCCCCTAATGCAGGTCGCAGCCTCCAATCCTGAGGGATAGGTTGTTGAGTCATTCCCATAGCTGCATTCCCTCTTGATCACCAATCCTGCCCCCACTCCCCCCGCCTCAAGTTCGGTGAACGGACACGATGGACTCACTGTGGTGTATTCTCTTGAGTAACCTAACTGGACAGCCCAAGATGTGAAATGCCCAGACCCCTGTTTGGTGGTTGTACATTGCCCTGTTCATGTTAGCCCTGCCCCACCCACTGGCTGCATGAAGCCACAGGATTGACCATGATCTACTACCCAGACTACAGAGGCACAGATCTCCTGACCAAGAACACCTTGACTGGACACATAAGTGCAGCCTGATATTGGAGACTGGCTTTGACTAACTGTATCATGCTTCCATGGACTTCAGTGAGGATTACTCCTTGAAGACTTTGAGACATGGCTGCTTGCCTGCTGTACCTGCAGTGTGTTTGCCAGAGCAGGGTGCAAGTGTGACTTTGAGACAGCACACTGGGTGAATCCAGCTGTGGGCCATGGATCATGTTCTGAGATGTTGAACAATGTGGAGGTTTCTCACAGCCAGCAGCGAGCTGAATTCTTCAGGTACCTGTTCTGAGTTTCGTGTTGAGATATCTTGACGTCTAGCTGTATATGAAGTGTTTGGTAGGATGAGCTGAATATTAATAAGGCCAGTTGGGTCGATGAGACATTTATCAAGCTATATATACCTTTAATTAGCAACACACCACTGCCCAATGAGAAACTCACTTTGCCACTTGTCAAAAGCAGAAAAGGTGGAGCAAGATGGTCCTGATGTCAAAATGGCCCTTGCCCAACTCTTTGTCCGATTCTGCCAGGCATCTCTTCGTAGCCCAAATTGCACAGGCTCCACTAAGATTCCACCCATAAGATAGTTTTACTTCTCATGAAATGGTTTTTACTTTCCATCCAGGTGTTACTTTTGGTAGCTAATCCATTATAAGTGGAAATGTGCTTAGAATGGTATTGCGTCTCTACCCCCTATCATGCTGGAAAACACTGGTGAGCATGATCCTGGTGTATATATCTGAATCATGTCTCTTAAATTATCAGGCCTCTTTCTGATCAGAAATAGCTGCACTAACCTCTCAGATAATATCATGAGAAAGATTTCTATCTTGCAATCATCTCTTATCAAACAGTATCAGATCATAGGTCAATTTTTGATGGGCATATTTGTTATGGATTGCAGCAACAGCCTTAAACTAGCTTCACTATTTTGCTTGCAGCTTATTCTATTGCTCCAAAAATGCTTTGTAGTTGTTAAACTGAGTACAATTTCATACTTTATATGTTTGACTACTTAAACTATTTAAACACTCATTTTAAGCCTACTTTATGTACCCGTGCAAATTCCAAATATAGAACATTGCTACAAGTGCAATCATCTTCATGAATATATATATATATTTGTGAATTACATAAACAAAACTATATTTATTGAATATTTTGAAGGTTATAAATGTACAAAAGAGTGGTAATCTGACAATATTTGTGCTTGGAAATTTGCCATTGTGTTTATGATTAACATAGTTTGTTTCATAACAGCTCTATTCTCGATCAAACCTGGAGTGCTGAATATAGATTTCAAAGAGTTTCTCAGGCTCAGGCTGAAATTAGCATTATTTTTCCAGTCTTAATCTGCACACTTTCTCTGTTGAATGGTTTCAAAGAATGAGAGCTGCACTGTCACCGAGCGTATTGTTTTAGATCCTTCCAGCGAGAGTTGAAATAAGCTTCTTATCCCATAGAGAACACTGAGTGTTTAACTGCCTCTGACACTCTTTGACCTCTGTGTTACAGTGTGTCTATTGAGAGTGAGATAGAACAAATACACCTGGCACCATAACAATCTGATTTTGTTTCATTCTGGTGGTGTCCTTCCAAAAAATCTTAACTGTTTCGCTTAAAATTAATCTCAATAATCCTCCACCACTGAGTTTACTTTTTTCTTAAGTCATCCCAAGTCATAACTGTAAGTAAATTTTAAAAAAGGTAAATAAAATTTTCCTAATAATGTGAAGCTGATCTCAACTCTTTGCTTCTTGTCTAGAAAATCACTTGTGCAGAATTTAGGTAAGTGCAGCTATAGCTTGTGAGGGTCTGGGGTACATTGTGAAAATTGTGCTGGAAAACCAACAGTGAAAATATCCAATGTAAACTATGAAGTGCATGATATTTTTGTGTTTACATTTTTGGTGCTCGATTGGTTGTTGCCTGAAAGGGAAATATATTCAGCAATGTAAATTTTACAAGCATATATGTTTGGACATCAGTCACAAAAGCTGATGCTAACTTTCCTTTAGCTTCTTATAAGGCAAAACAGCAATTTGACTTAATTTCTTCCTAATACAGAATTCATTGCAGTAGGAATAAATGCTTTGATTTTGAAATAGTCAAATCTGTGTTTTGACCTAACTTATGAAGCTTGACTATGCAGCCAGGGGTACTGACATACAAAGGTGTGTGACAAAAATTGGAAACAATGAATTGAAAAAGAATCTTCATAAAATTGCTTATTTTTGAAATGAGTTATTTATCACCTGGTCCTGCAAATGATTAATGAATCAGGTAGGGCTAGTGAGTGCTGATTGAACAAGGAACTGTAGATTTTTCCAACAGAGAACTCTAATGGTTTCTACATTTCCTGCACAGAGATAAAGACCCATAATGTGTGCATGCATTTACCATCTGGCTCTGTACTTGTGAGCCTTATGGAGATGCAGGCTGTACAATCTGTAAGTGGTCAGGAGCCAGCGGGCTCTCCCCAGAGGACAATGCATATAGTCAAGGTGACAGATGGCATGAACGTTGCTCTGGCCTCATAGACAAGATCAGCATCACCTTCACAAACATAAATTTAATTGTTGTCCAAAAATTATTAAAAAGACACGGCGTCCATCAAATGTTAATAAAGCTTTTTGCACAGATCGCACCCCCCCCCCACCACTACAGTGACTGAACCTATTACAATGATCTCGCATTTCATATAAATTTACAAAAGTAATGTTGTAAAGCTTGCCAAAATGTTTAATGCATAGCCTCACTGAGACATATTGGCAGCAAGGTCTTTTTAATGCGCAACATGCTGGCAGGCGTATGAGCAGTCAGGAAAACAGAGCATTCAGATGTTGAAAAAAAAAGCATGCTTATATTCACACTGCAACCTGGAGAACTGGCGGTTTACAGACTGAAAAAGAATTAAAAGTAAAAAAGGCTTTGTGTTTACATCACTTTTGAGATAATCAGAAAATGCAAATTGTACTGTGTTGAGTTTAGAGTATCATGGAAGCCTACAGCATAGAAGGAGGCCATTTGGTCTATTGAACCTGTGCCTGTCTTTGAAAGACCTATCTAATTTAATCCAACAGCTCAGCTTCTTCCTTATTGCCCTACATGTCCAAATACTTTCTCCACGATTTCCTGTTTCTTTTGCCAATTATGCTAAGGTTGTGATTTCTGGTTGCCAACACACTTGCAAGAGAAGATAATTTTTGTATCAGTACAATTTTCATAAGAAATAGGAGCAGGAGTAGACCATTTGGCCCCTTGAGCCTTCTCCCCTTGAGCCTTCTCCATCATTCATAGGATCATGGCTGATCTGAAACTCCTCACGTCCCCTTTCCTGCTGTTACTCCATAACCGTCAATTTCACTACTATTCAAGAATCTATTTATCTCAGCCTTAAATATACACAAGGACTGTGTCCTAAGCTCTCTGTGGCAAAGAGTTCTGAAGACTCCCAATCTTCTGAGAGAAGAAATTCCTCCTCACTTCACTCTTAAATTGACGCCTGTTAATTCTGAGACTGTGCCCTCTGGTTGTGGATTGAGAGGGACCAAGGACTGAGAGGGAACCAATAACATACAGGGTTATGGGGATAGTGTGAGTAAAAGACAGTAAAGTGTACAATCAGCCATGATCATATTAATTGGTGGAGCAGCCTCAGTGGGCTGAATGGACTACTCCTGTTCCTTTTGACCATGATTAATTGCTCCCTACTTGACCTAACAGAAGTTTGAATATCTGTATTAGATCTCGCCTCAATCATCACTCCACTAAACAGAACAATCCCAGTTTCTGCAATCTCTCCACAAAATGAAAATTCCCTTTCAAAGTATCAATCTGGTGAAACATCTCCCTAACCTCACCAGGACTTTGCTATTCTTCCTAAAGTTTAGTACCTAGAATTGTGTACAGTATTGTAAGATCTAATCCGAGATTTGTAAAGAAAAAGACCATGATTTCCTTATTTTTGTGTTCAGTCCCCCATTTACAAAGCCAGATTTCCCAGAGGCTTTCTTAACCACCTCTAAACTTGTCTTGATATTTTCAGAAATTTATGAATATGCATCCCCAATCCTTTGTTCTCGTAGTGTATCCAAAACTAAACTGTTTAGATTTTACTACTCACATACTTCCCTCTGGTTAGAACATCATTTTGTCACTACTGTCTGCCTACTATCTCTTAAGTAACTTCTTAGCCAAGTTACTACCATCGGTCTGACATCGCCTAACTATTTGCTAAATAATTCTGTTGAAGTGTTTTATCAAATGCCATTTGAAAGTTTAAAGATGCTTTTACTGCACGATCATTTTTAACCTTCTCCATTGCTTCTTCCATTCATTGTTCTAAACGCAGCAAGCTTACAGTATGAGCAGATGTAATTGGCAAAAAAAAAATTTCTTTCTGAACACTACTTCTGAAAGAGCATAGGAAATGGGCACTGCAGAGTCGCTATGGTTTACACAGAAACATGACAAACTATTTTCAGAAATTTGTACATTTTCTTAAAAGATGAAATAGAGTATATTCTTCCTCTCTCCCAATATGAACATTTAGAGATTGAATGTGTTACAATTTAACTGTCATTCCATGGGCTGGATTTTACCATGGTGTTAAGGTTGGGAACATTAAAATTAGCAGGCAACTTGCCTGCCACCTACGCACTTGTCCTTGCCCTGGCCCCATGCACTGTTCTCTACCCAGTCCTCTTCCAGTCCTCCATGATCCCCTCACCGGTGATCTTCCCTGGCTAGTCCTGACCCTCCATGCAATCTGTCATTCTTCTGTTCCCATCCACTGTGCTACAGAGTTCAACAAAGTCAACCACTCACCTCTGGTGCAACTGCAGGAAGGTGGGCGCTGCCATTAAGCAGTTGCGAACCGGGTGTCACAAGGTCCCGGTATGCCACTGACAGAAGGTAGGAATTTCAAGAAGTTTTACGATAATGAGGATGGATAATGTTACAAGTAGGAACCCTCCAGGGGATGGTATAAGAGCTGACTTAAATTTTTCAGTCTGACTCCGTTGTTATATTTTGAAATTTTGACTTTCACATAATTAACTCACCCCCACCCACTATGTTTTCCAGCCCGGATGGATCAATTTTGAAGAATCTCTCCCTCACTTATCTGCCATGACATCATACTTCTGGCTTTCGAGTTGGAAGGTTTCGGAACTCTGAGATCCAATCACCATCTTTTATCGGATGGGGAACCTGCAGTCTGGCCAATAATTTGTCAGTCTGAGTGACTGTTTCTCACGAAAGTATGCTTTTCTGACCTCTGCCTGAGGTTGGCAACAGAGATCAGAAATCTACAGGGGTCATCCTGTCACTTGTCTCTTTGAAATGTTGGTCATATTATGTCTTGCCTTTATTTCTATCAATGATGAGCTTTTCCCATTGTGCATACATACTGGGGAAAATCGGGGCATGGCACACATTGAGCGAAATTGAATGATGGCATCCGGACTGGAACACACAGTGGGTGGGGATGAGTTAATTATGTGGAAGTCAAAATTTCAAAATTATGATAACAGATTCAGACTGAAAAATTTAAGTCAGCAGTGTAGGTTGGATCTTATAGCACCTCCTGGAGGGTTCCTACTTGTAATGTCATCCATTCTCATTTTGAAGGCCTTGAAGAATTATTTTAAAACCTCTACTAATATTATTTAAAAACAGCATGCGTTTAATATCAGTGGTCAGAAAGAGGTGAGAAAATTGATGTGACTGCACTGACAGGTTTCACAGAATCTTGTGAATTTGGGCAATTGTAAAATGATTTTATCAGATGTAGAATCAAGTTGGGAATAAAAGCTTTCACTGTGAGGACAGACTTGCTGAGGGAAGAACAGCCTACTTTCATAAAAGCTACTGATTTGTGCAGAGCTCAGAAGTTTTCAATTGTCAGATGAAGAATATTAATGGGAGAACTGATGAGACTCTCTGCTATGCTGAGAGACAGTCCAGGCCTGACAAGAACAACATAGTTGAAAAACCAATATTTACAGAAGGGCCAGCAGAAAGATCAAGGCCAGAGTACTGGATGTAAATGTTTATGGAGGACATCATGTAAAAGAGAAGGAAACGTCTCCAGCATTAGGATAGCAGAGCTCTATTTGTACGAAGCTGAATCACTTTGCACACGTGTTTTTGCCAAAAGGAAACAGCACAAGCCTGGAAAGAGAGCTGTTGGAGAGATGTCGGATGATTTCAACAAATTGCTCTCCACCATAGAACAGTTTGGCACTGAAAAGTCTCAAGGCGATAAATGGTTGTTACTGCTAGAACATTGACTGCAGAAGGAGGGCATTAATAAAATTGAAATATCAAATAGACAATGGTGAAATGTGCAACATTATGAGTTTTGCAGATTTGTGTGAAGTGTCTCAAGCCGGGTACCCAAAAATAAATCTATCAAGGGTAAAGTAGAATGGTGAAATGATGGAACAATACTAGCTCCAAAGGGACAAACTAAGCTGAAAGCCTCTGTTCCCTGAAGAGCAAAAATTTGCAGTTCCAGATAGATGACACTAAAAACAAAGTCTGCTCATTTGAAACTCATCTAAAATTTGAACTGGGAACCCAACTGCTGTGAAGATGTCTTATTTGAAATATTAATTCTGAATATTATTGACAAGATATCTATATTGTAGACTTTTTTGGAAAGAACACTTTGTAAAGCAAAGGAGACTAGCAGCAGCAAGGAACATTGTTGCATTTCCCAAGAATATAATTTGCTTGACTGGAGTCACCAGGTGTACAATATTTCTTGAGAGAGGTCATGTGGCCTAGTTTGTGGCTGCAATAAAGCAATTGGATTTGAACACAAAGTTAGATAGTTAACTTGCCTGAACTGATAGCACTTGTTCTCTCTCTCTTTATTTGAAATCCTGTCATAGAGCTGTATGAGTTGAAGGTCCTGTCACCACAAGTGGGTCTCCAGCTGAACTGATTAGGATAGTCGGATTGGCACAGGAAGTCACGAGGAAGAGTTCATACAGTGTAATCGGGACAGTTTCCAAGAACAGTATGTTGTGGATCTATTTTAGATCTGATGATATGTAATGAGGCAAGTTTAAGAAATGGTATCAGAATGAGAGATCCTCTTGAAAACAGTGACCATAACATGATAAAATTTAGCACTCCATTTGAGAGGGAGAAGTTAATCAATACTTTGTACTAGTCTTTACAGTAGAAAACGCTAGAGGGCAAAAGGACAGGAAAGAAGTACAATAACTGTCACTAGAGAAAACTAACAAGGCTAAATCCCTGGACCAGATGTTTATTTAAGGAAGTAACTAGAGACAGTGGATGCAATAGGAATATCTTCCAGGAACCCAGAGAATTGGAAAGCTGCCATTATAACATTTTTATTTGAATAGGGAAGGCGGCAAAATATAACTAACTATAGGCATGTTAATTTGATATCTGTATTGGAAAAACGTTAGAGTATTGTAAAGGATGTAACAGCAGAGCATTTAGGAATGCATAATATGATCAAACAGAGTCAGCATATCATGAATGGAAAATCATGCCTGATAAATTTATTCAAATTCTTGAGGAGGTAATGAGCAGGATAGATAAAGGAGAAAGCAGTGGATGTAAAATATTTGGATTTTTAGCAGGTGTTTGATGAGATACCAGGCATTATGCTACTTAATAAGATAAGAACCCATTTTGTTGGAGGTCTATATTGGCATTGGCATGGACCGAGGATTGGCTTACTTACAGAAGACACAGTTGGGAAAAGGAGGAGTGGAATTTTCAGGCTGGCAAACTGTAACTATTGGAGTTATGATATTATAGACTTAAGAACTTTAATAATTGTTCAGGGTTTGAAAGAATCAGCAAAGACAAACTGTTATACACAAAGGGATCAGCAATAACTCTGCCTGGAAGAAACTGTTAAGGGACAAAGACAAGCTGTTACATAGTGGATTGAAAGCAATTAGACATACCTGAGATAAAAAGGAGTCGAGGCTACATAAGCAAAACCGTTTGATACGTGCTTGATAACTGGCTGCCTTATGCCTCAAGGACAAATGACTACCCTGCTGAAGAATTAAAGGTGTTAATTGCAAGGGAGGCTAGGTTTTCAAACAGAAGTTAAGGCAAAATGTAACAAGGAACAGAGGAATTTACTTCTGACAAGGAAGCAAACTACAGACTCAAGAACTCCAGAAGACTAATCAATATTCTGGATGAAAGAATCTAAAGAATCATCAGTAATGTCACACCACAGACCTGAAGGACACAAAAACTGCATAAGAATTCAACACTAGAACTCTTCTTCAGCAGAATTTTGAAGAACAACACAGCATTGAACCCTGGACATAGAGATAGATACTGTTGGTTGAATTCTATCATTAGTCAGGTAATAGCCAAGTTGAGTTATGAGGCTTAATTTGCTTACTTGAGGGATCTTATTTTGGTTGACACATACAATAAAGTTTAGTTCATTGTTTTAGTACTTAATTGTGAGATTACTTAATAAGTAGCCGAATTAAAGGTAGCTTGTGATTTTCTCACAACAGAGATCATAATTATTTACAATATATATATTATTGACTTGGATGAGGAAAGTGAATATACTATAGCCAGGTTTGCGGAAATAAATAGAAAACAAGTGGTGAGGATGACACAAAGAGTCAGCAGAGGGATGTAGATGGTTAAATGCATGGGCAAAAAATTTGACTGATGGGAAATTATATGGGGGAAATGTGAGCTTATGCACTTTGGCAGGAAGAATAGAGGAGCTGAATATTATTTAAATTGAAAAAGACTGCAGAAAGCTGGAGCACAGAGGGATTTGGGAGTATGCTTTTATGAACATCACTGAGTACCCTGGCCAACATTTCTGTCCTGGGCCTTCTGTAGTGCTGCAGCAAGGCTCGGTGTGAGCTGGAAGAAAAGCAATGCATTTTCCACTTGGGGACCCTACAGCTTTCAGGACTCAATGTAGAACTCAATAATTTTAGGGCCTGAACATCTTCCTCAATGTCTTTTACCTACCCCCACATACTAGGTGCTAATCTGATATAAGCTGTATTCAGCACAACCTATCTTCACCTATTCATTGTCCCCCTTGTCAACTGTTCTCCTTCTCTGGCTTACTATCAATCATAAATACTATCTTTTCCTAACTACCATCAGCTCTGATGAAAGGTCACCAGACTCGAAACATTAACACTGCTTTCTCTCCACCGATGCTGCCAGACATGCTGAGTTTCTCCTGCAAATTTTTGTTTTCAGACTTGCAACATCTGCAGTTATTTGTTTTATTGACATAGATACTGAATAAGGGGACACTTCTAAAACTAGGCTGCAAAGGAATGTCTTCCAGAGAGTAGTGAATGTCTGGAATTCTTTGTGGAGTGAGGAAGGGAGTTAATCACTTTAGGATTCCTAGCCTCTGACCTGCTCTTGTAGCCACAATTTGGTTTCTGGTCAATGACAATCCCAGGATGTTGATAGCAGGGGAATCAGTGATGGTAATATCTTTGAATATCAATGGGTGGTGTGTGTCTCTTTATTCATAAAGGTCATTGGTATTTGTATGGTGTGGATGTTACTTGCCACTTTTCAGCCTAAGCCTGTATATTGTCCAGAACCTGCTGTATTTGGACATGAACTGCTTCAGTATCTGAGAAGTATGAATGGTGCTGAACATTGTGCAATCATTAGCGAACATCCCCACTTCTTCCAGCAATTGTTCTCATCAGGGGGAATATTGGTGAAGAATAGTAAATTTCAACAGCCTTTCATTTGTAAGTGCCTATTAGATCTGTAATTTGCTTCATAATCTTGTGCAGGCATTCCATCACTCTGTCCTCAGATGGTAATGAGAATGTTGTCCAGCTTTAACCCCTGTTATCATTCTGCAGAATCAGCACTGTGTCCCTCAGATCTCACTATTTGTGTGCTGAGGTTTAATGGACAAAACTGAATTGACTGGTGCTCTGTACAATTAAAGTAACGCTTCCTCAATTTTTTAAATATTCTAATCCCTTTGAGATTTCATAGAATCACCACATTGCGGAAGAAGCAGGTTATTCAGTCCATTAAGTCCATACTGACCCTCCAAAGGACATCACACCCAGACCCACTCCCCTACCCTATCACTGCATTTCCCATGGCTAACCCAACTAGCCTACACACTATAGGCGATTTAGCACAGCCAATCTACCTAACCTGCACGTCTTTGGACTGTGGAAAGAAACTAGAGCACCCAGAGGAAACCCATGCAGACACAGGGTGAATGTGCAAATTCCACATGGACAGTCACCCAAGGGTAGAATCGAACCCAGGTCCTGAGCACTTTAGCAAATTTACTATTCCTGTTATTGACTCGGCTACGTCTATCCTTTCTGGACTCATTCTTCTTTACAGCTCTCTTTCTCCAAAAGGGCAAGAATTTATTTTTCCACAAAATTGCTGAACCTTAATGCTGCTAAAAGTGCAGTGAGGGAGACAAAGCATCTGGGATCTGATTGAATTAGACAAACAACAGGGTATCTCATTAAGCAATATGATTTAAAGATTGTAACGTAAACGTTGGAAAGGTTAAGAAAGAAGGTGAATTAAAGGGAGTGAATTTAATGTCAATTTCTGTACAGAAAGGGAACAAGAGTAAAAGAAAGTTTGTACTGAAGGTGGGAAAAGGAGACAGCAATTTTAAGATTAAAAATGTAATATTTAAAAATTGGCATTTTTAAAACCACCTTTTAAAAATCCATGAAACAGTTAGACTTCGTACTTGTGGTAGTCAATTCTTGGTGTCAGAGAAGTTGATGATTACTAAATCTTATCACATCATTAAAAATGTACAGACACTTATAATGAAAAGTCTTAAATTTCTGCGGCAAGTTTAATGGACGATTAATGGGCAAGTGCAGAAAGTTCCTGGAAAAGGAAGTTTGGTGAAATAAGATGCTGTTTTCTGAAAGCATCGTAGACAGATATTCACAATTAACTGAGCAAGTGTTCCTCAATTAAAATTGCTGTACCATTTACACACAAATAGCAGCAAATGCATTAAGCTTGCTGTTATGATAACAGCATAAAATAGTCTGATATATTTATTTAAAAGACATTTTCAGCTACCTTTGCAAGTTCCTATCGTGTTCATTTATTTAATCATTATTTTGTTTATACCCTGTTTTTGATTCTATCAACTCTTCCAATCTATTTGGTTTTCAGTTTTCCTTCCAGCTATGTAAGGCTTTTATACACATGTTATCTCTTAACTCATTTTGGTACTATGGTTGCCTGCCTATGGAAGTGGAGCCTTTGCTTTTAGGAGTATCTGCTGATTTTGGCAATATTTATCATGGCGCATGGCGTGGCAGCCTCCCCCCAGCATTGCATGGCATCCTCTTGGCCTGGTGTGGTGATCTTCCGGTGGTACGTGGCGGTCTCTCGGTCTGACATGGCCTCAGCATGGACTCCCAGTCTTGAAGTGATTCCAGACCAATCTCATCAACCTCAAGATCAAGCCTGGCATGGTCTGGAGCCAAGGCCCAATGTGAACTGAAGTCTAAGTGCCAGCATGGTCTGGGTTGGAAGACCATTGTTCTGAATAAGATAACACGGTGTGGAGCTGGAGGAACACAGCAGGCCAGGGGAGCAGGAAAGTTGACATTTTGGGTCAGGACCCTTCTTCAGAAATGGGAGAGGGGGAAGGGGGCTCTGAAATAAATAGAGAGAGAAGGGGTGGGTCTGAGGAAGGTAGGTAGTTCTGAACTTTTATTTCTGCAATGCTGGACATTTTAGTTCTCTATTTGCTAAGAACTTGTAACTGAACAAGGTGTACCTCGGCACCTTTGTAACTAAGATGGTGCTGCATGTGGCAACTTATAAACTTTCCACTGCACTTGTTTGAGCACATGTGACAATAAAACTAAATCAATTCAATTCAATTTAATTATTTAAGTATATTGTTTGTGTGTTTACAAGTTCACAGTTCAGTCCAATTTACTATGATTACTTCATTACTGCACAAAACTATAGTTAAACATACTACAAGTGGTTTCCTTCCTTTCAAATTCTAACTACAGATACTAGGTACAAAAACTAAAAACAGGTTCCATACCCTGGATTAATTGGAAACACTCCCCATTCCTTGTAATGAAAAAGGAAGGGGATAATTTCCTCAGTTGCATTTGCTTTGCCACCATTAGTTTGGGAAATTGAAGAAATGTTAACATGTTCCTGATTGCACACAGTGAAATTTCATCAGGCAGTAATAAGCAAAGCTATAATTTTATACAAAAACTTAAATATAACGAAAATCAAGAAACATGTTTTCTCTCTATCAATTTTATTGTGAACATGTAAATTATCGAATTGGTCAGATTGCTAAATTGAACTTTTGGACAGTAAAATCTCAGTTGAAGCTAAGCTAATTACAATCAGTGCAAGGACAATAGCAAATATTTTGCTTCAATAAATGTCCTTCATTCAATTTATCTATTTCTGATGTACTAATATGTACAGTAATTAAAGATACAACATCCCTTTTTGCTACTAATAATGCACGTACTTTGCATAATTTTTTGAAAAACATGTCTGATTAAGAAGAAGTCTATATTATTTTTATATAGATATATAATATATATCATCTAGATAAAAGATTTACAAGAAAGGAAAAGACAAGATGCTTTCAAACATCTAATTTGTCATTTTCTTTTCAATCAATACTTTTCATTGTTGATATTATTATTTATGAATGGCAGCAATATTCAAACAGAAATATCTTCAAATATTAGAAAATGACCTTGATGAAATTTGCATTCCTTTGATGCATACTTTTGAGGTTGATTTCCCATTAAACATGTACAGGAAATATGGCCTCTCAATCACTGGTAAGGAATGATGTGATTTGTGTCATAAATAAGAATGGATAGATCCCAGTTGGCAATCAAGGTCAATAGTGCATAGCGAATGAATGTAAAATTACTCAAATCACTATTAGTTTTGATTTGCTCTGTTGTAAGGCAACATCAGTACATTAGGATGTAATGCTCCCAGACACGTTTTCTAACCAATGCATCCTGTAGGTGCAGTTTCCAACTGGACCAGAGGATCATGTGATCACTCCTTTAAAGTTTTGCATATAACTCTCACTTCCTCTCAAGGTAATGATTATATTACTGTAACATCTTCCAGTCATACCATCACTGTTAAGATAAATCTGTTCATCTTATATGCTTACACATATCATCCAGCTACAATCCAAGATGGATGGTCCAATTCTTCCTTTCTGTCTCCAACCTCTTCCCTCTCTCACTGTTCTCCCACAGGACATATAGCTTGTTCTATCTTTTCTTCTCAACCACAGTAAAAGATGATGTTATGATGATGGATCAGAACCCCATGGTATTTATAGACTTTTTCTTTACTTTTAATTGGAACATGTGCTGTTTTTAAATGGAGAACTGCCTCAGAAAACTGTGGATTTAACCTCAGCAACTATCTAGTAAAGTTTTGTGTGCAGCCCATGGATTGCCTCATATGTAATACCTAAAGGCATCAAAGAAACTTCAACAGACTTGATTGTGAGTTCTTGTGACTGTAAAGATAATGAGGAGCTGACTATCTCTTCCACAACGGTAAGCCATTCCCTGTAGATTATGCCTCAAACTGCAGACACATTTTGTGTTTTCCTGTTGAAGAATACACAAGGGCAGAAATTAAAAAGCCAGTTCAACTCACTTGGAGAGGACTAGTGATACTGAATGCTCTGGTGTCTACCAGCATGTGTATGAACATTAGTGTACTGTGATGGTCACGTTTGAAGAACAGTTTCCTAGTTACCCCTGTTGTGAGGGTAAAGACTCTCTTTCACTCTGAGTGTTGTAGACCACTATCAACATCCTGGAGAATACCATTGACCAAAAACTTGATTGTACTATTCATATCAATGCTTTGGCTACAAGAGGTAGGAACCCTGTAGTGAGTAACTCACTTCCTGACTCCTTAAAGCCCGTTTATCATCTACAAGGCATATGTCAAGAGTTGATTGAATACTCCCCATTTGCCTGGATGAGTGCAATTCAAGAAACTTGACACCATCCAGGACAAAGCAGCCTACTTGATTCGCATCACATCCGCAAACATTCACTCCATCCTTCAACAATACTCAAGAGCAGCAAAGTGTATTATCTACCAGATGCAAGGTAGAAATTCACCAAGGCTTCTTGGATAGCACCTTCAAAATCCAGAATCATTACCATCTAGAAGGGCAAAAGCAGCAGATATGAAAACAGCACCACTTCCATGCCATTCACCATCCTGAGTTGGTAAAATAATACCATTCCTTCAGTGTGGCTGTAGGTCAAAGGGTCAACCTGAGACTGAAGCTGAGACGACAATTTTCTCTATAATTCCGCATGTTAGAACATAAGAATCAGGAGCAGAAGTAGGGAATTCAGCCCTTCGAACCTAGTTCGCTTTTAGTACAATAATGGCTGATCTCATCTCATCGCAACTCCATTTTACTGCTCCCGCTACATTACCCTTCAATCCATTACTTATTAAACATCTGTCCGTCTCCATAACTTTATTCAATGTCCCAACATCCACCACACTCTGGCGTAATGAATTCCATAGATTCACAATGTTTTGAGAGAAGTAATTTCTCCTCATCTCAGTTTTAAATCTGCTATCCCTTGTCCTAAAGCTATGACCTCTTGCTCTAGATTGCCTCACATGAGGAAACATCCTTTCTATGTTTACTTTGTCAGGCCCCTTTAGCATCTTATCTACCTCAATTAGTTCTCCTCTCAGTCTTCTAAACTCCAGCAAGTATAGGCTAAATTGCTCAATCTCTCTTCATAAGATAATCTTTGGAATCAATCTAGTAAAATTCCTCTGAACCTCCTTTATCCTAACTCTCTGCTTTCTGTTGTTTAGCCTATCCTCTAACCAAGCTAATGAATTACTCCTAACCCCATGGGATCTTACTTTGTGCGTTATTCCTTTTTGCAGCGCTTTATCAAATGCCTTCTGGAAGTCCAGGTATTCTACAACTATAAGATGCTCATTATCCACCATGCTTATTACATCTTCAAAGAACTCTAACAAATTAGTCAAACATGATTTACCCTTCATAAAACCATGCTGATTCTGTTGGCTTGTGTTTTG
Source organism: Rhincodon typus (assembly GCF_021869965.1). Lineage (NCBI taxonomy): Eukaryota > Metazoa > Chordata > Chondrichthyes > Orectolobiformes > Rhincodontidae > Rhincodon > Rhincodon typus. The sequence goes on along the minus strand of NC_063350.1, from coordinate 28,173,463 downwards.
ACTTTCTAAATGACCTATCACTACGCCCCCAATAATAGATTCTAGCAATTTCCCAATGACACCCGTTAAACTACCCGGTTTATAATTTCCTACTTCCTGCCTCCCTCCATTTTTGTATCAGGGCATTCAAAGTAGAGTTTGAGGAAAATTTGAATGAGGAAGAAAATGAACCAACTGAAGTTTGCCAGGATTTGGGCCTGCCACTTTGCCCAAATTGATGGTCAATTAAGTGTGACAAATCTTGATGGTATATGGGCCAGGACAAATTCAGCAGCAACAATTTCCTAGTGATCCTGACGAATAAAAACTCCCATCAAATCATGTCAATGGAAAGGAAATGCAACATCAATGGCTACAATATTCCATGTCAAGAGGAGTTTGAGTTTTTCTTTGATTTATAGCTCTTTTCCAGTTGTACATCGTATCTTTTCTTTTCTGCTAAATTTTTAGAAGAGTAGAAAACATATCTGTAACTCTAGCAGTGCACAAGAGAAGTGGTGGCCATTTGGAGATTCCTACTACGTGTGAGTTTGACAATTTTTGCAGTTGTGTGACAGTGTATTCATGTTTTAAAGTGGCCAACTCCAAACTAGGAGCAATATAATCAACAGTAAGGAAATGACAGAACTGTTAAATCAGTACTTTAAAATTCTCAGACATTATAGTAAATAAGTACGGTAAAATACCCAAAATAAACTACCTAGAAATCTGAGTTATAATCCTGAGTTCATATCTAACTATTTGAAAAGTCAATTCTTTCAATGGGTAGTATTAAACTACAGATGCCATCACACATCACCTAATCCAGTTAAAAGTTCAGTGTTTAGAACGGACTGGTGCAAATTTCCAACTCTATTATCCAGATTCAGCTAAAGGACAGGCAATAGGATTGTCTGTGTGTTGGGTTGTCACTCTTACTTTATCCTCAAACACATACTGTGGTTTTGTAGCTGGTGCAGATTTTCCGCTGTATAAACAATATCTTATCATCCTTCAATTTTCCCACTCATATTGACAGTTTGATTGCTTTAAAGTCCAGGTAGTTCATAATTACTAAATACCTGCATGTTTACCAGCAGCCCACTACTTTTCAATGCCACGTTGAACAATTTACTGCCTATCAATTCAGTGAAATATATTATTTGCCAATCAGAACATTGCTGACAGTATCTTTGAATGATTTAAACCCCCATTGTATTGAGAATCCCTCAGTTTATTTTTTGTTATCATAAAAAATAAATTTTTCTTTTACCTGAAAAATATCAAAATATTTTATCCATGGTGAACATGTTAGATAACTTTGGGGAAAGACATCAGGGACTGCATTTTTAACAGGTTTTAGAATTTCACCCTACAGATTTTTATGATCAATGAAATCATTTTGGTTAGTGCAATTAAATTAAAATTAGATTCAATTAAAAATCCTGAACTCTTTGAAACACAATGAATTGCATGAAGCATTGTTATCCTCAGAGGAAGACTCACTCATGCTGTTGGGAAGGATTTAAATAAGTTTCTCTGGGGGATGGGAACCTGTGAGAGAACTCAGAATAAACGCCAAGCTAGTTATGGGAATTAATAAGCTGTAAATGAAAGTAGGAAGCAACAAAACCAAATTCCAGAATCAGCCAGATTAAAGAATAATGTTAAAAATACAGGATTAAAAGCACTCTACCTGAATGCACACAGCGTTGACCACAAGATAGGTAAATTGATGACTCAAATACAAATAAATCAAAATGATTTAGTTGCCATTACCGAAACATTGTTACAGAGTGACCAAGACTGGGGCCTAAATATTGAAGTATATTCAACATTTAGGAAGTACAAGTAAAGAAGAAACCTTTTGGGGTAGTGTTGACAATAATAGATGTGATCTATGAATTAATGAGAAAAGATCTTTGCTCAGAAGAACAGGATGTAGAACATATTTGGGTGGTTTTATGATATGGCAGATGCAAAATGTATTGGTATGAATAGTTTATAGGCCGCCAAATAGAAATACATGTAGCAAGGGGAATCATGGGTCACTTCAATCTGCACCAATGCTGTGGAGGAAAATTCCTGAAATGTTTTGGAGATAATTGACAGGAGCAATATGTTGAGCACTTAACTAGGATACAGACTGTTTTAAATCCAGTATTATGCAATGAGAAAATGACTAATTAATAATCTTGTTGCAAAACGAACTTTAGGGAATGGTGGCCATGGTGTGATAGAATTTTCCACTAATTTTGAAAAATATGCAGTTCAATCCGAAACAAGGATTTAAATTTAACAATCGCAATTATGAAGGTATGAAGAGAAAGATGGCTCTGTTGGATTGGAAAATACATTACCAAGTTTGATGTTAATAGGCAATAGCTAGTATTTAAAGAAATAATTCTTAATTTTTATTTAAAATTGTGCTTACAGGAAAAGCCAGAGGTCTATGGCTAACAAGAGAATTTAAATATAGTATGAGTTCAAAAGAGGAGGCTTATAAAGTTATCAAGAAGGTTGCAAGCCTGAGAGTTGGAAGAACTTTAGAATTCAGCAAAGGAAGACCAATAAACTGATTTTTAAGAAGTGAGATTGGATTATGAATGTGAACTAGCAAGAAAAATAAACATTGATTGCAAAACTTCTTTCATTACGTAAGAAAAATGGTTAGCAAAGACAAATGTGAGTTCATGCTAATATATTACGCACAATAGAGAAACAGGAGAATTTAGAATAGGAAGTAGAGAAATGGCAGTGAAGCTAAATTAGTAATGTGTATCTAACTTCAGGGAGGAAGAAACAAAAAAGCTCCCTGAAATAATTAAGATCCAAGGGTCTACTCAGAACGTAGATCTGAAAGAAATTAGCATTAGTTAAAAAAGCATTATTGGAGAAATTAATGAGACTGAAAGTTGACAAATCCCTGGGACCTGACGATCTTCATCCTAAGAGATGGCTTTAGAGATAAAGGGAATATTGATGATAATCTTTCAAAATTCCATTAATTCTGCTAACAGTGCCTCCAGATTGGAAACTTGCAAATGTAATCCAACTGTTTAAGAAAGGAGAGAGGAAAAGGGACCCACAGACCTACTAACCTGAGATGAACACTAGGGGAAATATTGCAATCAGTATTAACAGATGTGGTTGCTGGACATTTCACAATTAAATGTCTGATTGGAGAGAGTCAGCATGGATTTGTGAAGAAGATATCATGTTTGACAAACATGTTTGCTAGCAGAGATGATAAGGGAGAACCCAGTGTGTGTTAGATGTTTGGAGTTTGAAGGCTTTTCACAGAATTGTAGAATCATAGATCATAGAATCCTTACAGTGTGGAATCAGGCCCTTCGGCCCAACAAGTCCACACCAATCCTCAACGCTTCCCACCCAGACCCATTCCCTCTATAACCCACCTAATCTACACATCCTTGAACACTATGGACAATTTAGCATGGCTAATCCACCTGGCCTGCACATCTTTGGACTGTGGGAGGAAACTGGAGTATCCGGAGAAAACCCACGCAGACACAGGAAGAACGTGCAAACTCCACACAGACAGTTGCCCGAGGGTGGAATAAAGTCTTTGTGGGACTTTTGATAATGGACACAGGACATTACTAAACCAAATTAAAGTGCATGGGATTGTGGATTATATCATAGCATGGATTGAGGATTGGTTAACAGACAGAGAGTAGGAACCAATCAAAAGTTGGTAGGCTGTGACAAACAAGATTCCGCAAGGGCCTATTGCAATATTTTCATGTCTGTGACAGATATAAAACTTGGTGATGTGAGTTGTGAGGAGTTTGCAAAGAGGATTCAAGGACACCCCGCAGAGGTTCCAACATGACAGATGCCAGTCTTCTGCCATTTCAAATTAATCGAGAAGATATCAAGAAATGGTTGGAGGCACTGGATACTGTAAAGTCTGTGGGGCTTTACAACATTCCAGCAATAGTCCCAAAGATGTGCTCCAGAACTTGCTGCACTGTTGCCAAACAGATACAACACTGGCATCTACCTAGCAGTTTGAAAAATTGCCTGGGTCTGTCCTGTGTACAAAAAACAGGACAAATCCAACCCAACCTGACTAATTACTGCCCCATCAGACTACTTTCAATCATCAAGAAACTGATCAATAAAGGTGTCATCCATTATTAATTTACTCTGAACTTCCAACAGATTATCCTCCTTTTTTTTGCTGCAAATACTGAGATAAAATGATTATTCACTATGTCTGCCATTTCTCCCTCGCCATTGACAATATCCCACTTGCAGTCTTTGGTGCCCCTGACCACCTAGTTTCCTTTATGTCACTATAAAATTTCTTCTTATTGATTTTGACGTCCCTGGCAAGTTTCCTTTAATAATCCCTTTCAGTGGTTCTTAAAAGTTGTTTGGGGACCCATTTCTGGTCTTGTATCTTTCCCATTGAGCAGGATTAATGCTGTTTTTGTTGCATTTTTGCAAGTCTTTTTTGTAAGGTGAAAAGGAGCTTGATTTAGGGGGGATTTGAGGAATAATGTTTTCACCCGGAGGCTGTTGGAATCTGGAATGCACTGCCCAAGAGGGTAGTCGAGGCAGGAAATCTCACAGCCTTTAAAAAGTATTGAGATGAACACTTGAAATGTCATAACATTTAAGGCTATGGGCCAAGTATTGGAAAGTGGGACTAGTGTAGATTTAGAGTAGATTTTGTCTCTGCAGATTCAATGGGCCAAAGGCCCTCTTCTGTACTGTATGATTCTATGACATCAAGGGATATGGAAAGAGTGTGAGAATATGACGCCGAGGGAGATGATCAGCCTGATGAAGAATGGTGGAGCGGGCTTGAGGTTGAATGGCCAAATCCTGCTCCTATGTACCTATGTTTCTCTAGTATGCACTAAAAGCTGACATATCCCTTTTTATTAATGTTTTAAATTTTAACCATATTCTCTGCCATCCAGTTGCAGATTCGCCTCATCTATCTGTGAACCTTCAACGTTTTCCACCAATTTAACAATTTGGATTAAGCATGTGACTTATCTCTCTGTATCCTGTCTTTGGATTTGTGTCTTTATGACCCTCTGGACTAAATATAGAGCACAAATATCGAGGGATTTATGACATTTAAAAAGAATATATTTTTAATCAAAATGACATTGGTGCAATATTTAGGGATAACATTAATTCAGGAGATCAAGGTGTTGAATTGGTTTGATGGAGATGAAAAATAGTAGGGAAAAGAAGTCACTAGTGGAAGCAATATACCAGCTCCCAAATAGTAACCTCAAAGTAGGACGAAGTGTACAAGAAGAAATATTTGGTGCCTATTTTGACAGGATGGTAATAATCTTGGTGATTTTAATCTATATATAAACTGGAGAAATCAAATTGGGCAATGGAAGCCTGGAAGAGGAGCTCATAGATTGTTTTCAAAATAGTTTCTTAGAGTAACGTGTTCTGGAACCACCCAAAGAATAGGTTATATTAGACTTTGTATTGTGTAATGTGACAGGATTACCTAATGACCTCAAAGTGAAAGCACCTATAATGTAATTCCATTGTACAGCCAGTTTGAAATGTAGAAGAGTGGGTTTAAGATTAATATTTTAAACTTTAAATATGAGAAACCATGTGGGCATGAAATAGAAAAACAATCTGGCAGCATTTTTGGAGAGAAAAACAGGGTTAACATTTTGAGTCCAATCTGATTATTCTTCAAAACTGATTGGGGCTGGAACTAGATGGTTTTTATGCTGTTAACACAGGAGGATGAGGAGCAAGTGAAACAGATGGTAAGGGTGTCAGAGCAAAACGTAAAGGAAGTACTTATGGTGGTATAGTAGTGATATTGATACAGAATATGTGTTAATGGCACAAGATACATCAGATCTGCTGAGACCAAGCCTATGCAATCAAGACACTGGGTGTGTAGGGAAGGGCTGTCATTAAAATGGAGGACACTGTTTATGGTCTGAAGTGGTTGAACTCAATGTTGAGTCCTGAGCTGAAAATGTACTGTTCTTACTCCAGCTTGCATTAGGCTTTGCTGGAATGCTGCAGCAGGCCTGGGAGAGAACTACTAGCATGAGAATAAGATGCTGTTTGAAATGGTCATGTTACGATCAGACTGGAGCTTTCATATGGGTATGAAAACTGAGCTAGTTTGAATTAACTGAGATACTGGCCAGGGGATAAATCAATAGTTTGAACCATTCTGTCTATTTAACTCCAAGCTATATAACATTATTATTTGATATAAGTCCCACATGATGCATGTTGCGATAGAAAAGGGCTTTACAAGAGGAAGAGTCCATGAAGTCCATAGGAAGCTATTGCAAGATCAGGTTGCAGACCTTCCTATGTATCACTCTTTCAAAGATAGGTTCTCCTGTAAGACTCCGAGAAAGAGTGCAGAGTGATAGGCGCAGCAAGTCTCTATTGCTCACCATACACAATATGAGTGGGATTTACTGTTCAAATTGAAGAGACAGAGGCTTTAAACAAAGCTGGGAGATTCATTTAGCTTTGGCTAGAGACAAGGGATCCCTAGATTCCCACAAGAGTAAGTTCAGTTCAGATTTTAGACATTATCCAGCTGAAAATGAAAGTGAGAATCATTTTGGACAGGTTCCCAGGAAAATGAAGTGATAAAGTAAACTATAAAGTATAGAGCGAGATTCTTGAATATTTTAACTTTTAAGGGGGGGACTCTTTAATTTAAAGTATAAGTTGCCTACTGACACAGTGTTTAATTAATTTTGCTTTTACTAAGTGTGGTACTGTGGAAATCATAAAATTTTTTTCCTATTATGTGGTTCTTTCAGCCATTCACCAGAAGTTCAAATTTCTATTTGAAAATTATTGGCTTCTACCAGGATTGTAGCATTTTTTGTTTAACTAAATTGGTTATTAATTCCATCAAAACATTCAAGAGGGAACCCAGACAAATGTTTAAGTGTCTGTCCACAAGGTAGTCATGGCATAATTGAGGGTTCACTTGCTGCCATGATTAAGTGCTTACAGTAATTCTGACTGATATTATGTAGTGTACGACAATGTCAGTAAAATTAATAAAACTTTTAATGCATAAAAATGTAGTAAGCAGATCCACAGATGCACCATCAGAAAAAAAAAGAGCATCAAGTTGAAGGAGATATTAGGAAATGCGGCTAAAACCTTGATCAGAAAAGTAGATGTTAAGCAGAATCTTAAAGATACAGATGAGAATTGTTGAATCTAGGTGTAAGAAATTCATGCGCAAGGTTTCATCAACAGATGAACTGAGGGAGCAGCAGGGATAGGCAATATTTTGAAAAATGGAATAGGCAGTCTTCATGATAGAAAGAATGAGTTCACATTCTTAGTTCGGCCTGAATAAAATGTTGAGATTATGAATATTACTAGTAAGCAACTGATCCAAATACTTACATGTTGCTATAATGAGTGCAAGAAGGGAATCCTGTAATGCATCTATGTTGTAATTAAGAGCTTCAAAATATTTGGCAATCTAAAAGTTTGATGTTCTTTTTCAATAAAAATCTAAGGATTTCTTAAAAAATAATTGAATCATTTTTTCAGCTTTCTACTGTGCTTTCTTGCTTAACAATGTCCTCTGTCACTTCTGGAACTTACTGCTGAAAATAAGTATAGAAGATGAATGGGACTAAATGTGGAGGGACATATTCAGAATTCACAATGCATATCTTGTTAACAATATGTCAAATATATCGGCTATTCAGAGGTGCAGGAGTTTGATGATGGGCAAGGAAAAATTTACACTCCTTTGCGGGAGAGATTTCATCACAAAGGTAATGATTATACTTCTGCCACCTGCAATTTTCAACATTTTCAAAAAAAACAAAACGCTTTTTTTCACCTGCGTTAGAGGCATCAGCCGCAGATTTCTCCTGTGGACAGCTTACTGGGTATCTGAAGTTATACGCATTGTACAAAATCAGTCATGGGGTAAGCAACTATCATATTTAATGTAGAGTACTCCAAATTGGGAACAGTTGTAGCTCTAATTGAAAATTGTGCACAATTTTATCTGTTAACTACAAATCTTCATTTTTTTGCTGGAGTCTGTTCCCCTACATTGTGGTTGCTTTATCATTTGATTTGCTGGACTTCTGATATCACCTTTTTTATTTCCTTCTCAGACTTATTGTAGAGTTTTCCTTGTTCTTATCTTCCATCCCGCTAGTCTCTACATCCAATGAATCATCCTCCCATTCCTGACACCTTCAGCATGATACTACAACCTCCTTTTCCATCATTCTGAAAGGGCTGCTCCAACCATAATAACCTGGTCTATCCTCAATCACTCCCAACATCCGTTACCCTTTCCACGGCACTTTTTTGCAAATACAGGAGATTCAATACCTGCCCTGTACATTTCGAAAATAAGAAAAGACACACCTTTTTCACACAAAACATACTGCTTACAAGCAGCAAGAGAGCACATACCTTCAGGCTGAGACCAATTTCAGGGGTGCATCCAGGATTTAAATCCATTGGAGCAGACAAGCCAAATCTGACTTTAAAGGAAAATTGGAAAACTGAGGTGAAAAATACCATCATAAAAATTTCTGAAACAAAAACAATAGGAATTACAGTCATAAATTATGTGAATACTAACAATAGGAAATATGATGGTTAACTTTGACTTCAACGTGCTCATGCAGAGGAGGATTTAGCTTAGACTAAAATCACATCCTGAACCATAACTGAGAAAGGGTAGGTCTTTTAATCCAAAACTCACTTATTACAGGCCATAACAGAGCATATGCATTCTGTCCATGATTCCACCTTCCCTGCTTGTTCACTTCCTGAGAACTTCACCCATTTCTACATTTTCTGAGTTTTGAAGAAAGGTCACAGACCTGAAATGTTAATTGCTCCCTCCACAGAAGCTACTGGACTTGCTGAATATTTCCTACATTTTCTCTTTTTAGTTCAAATTTTCAATGTGCACAGTATTTTGCTTTTATATAGAACATACTGCTTTCATTTGCAGTCAATTTAAATGTTCACTTCCATTAAAAACATGTACGTTCTAGGTCCATTCTCTTCATCTTGCAGCAAATATGATAGAGAGTGCCAAGCTAGAGTGGGGACTCTGAGCCACACCAGGCAATCTTTAATAGAAAGTAAGCACCAACGTGTAAAAAGCTGCCAAAAAGTACTAAGGTGGCTATATATTACATCACCTGCCACACACAGAAGATATTATTAGTAATGAGGCTAGGAAGTGGAATCTTCACTCAGTTATTGACACCAAATCTGCTGGTGTTACATTTGATTATGGCCTAAAATATTTTCCTACCAAAAGTTTTTTGTAAGAAGTTTAAGTGTTCGTATTTTGTTACGCTTTACTTTTAACAATAGCAAACTCATAATTAGAGGTAAAAACTTATGAATAGTAGACTTCAAATTGTTTAACACTGATTAACTTCAGGGTGTTATACTAATCCAGGCACTAAACTTGTAAAGTGCTGTTGCTTTTCTTGCTGAATATTGGCAATTTCAGATATGGATCCTTGCTGAGGGCTGTAGTTGTCTCATGAATTGGTTCTACTGGCAAACTGAAAGCTGTAAAGCTGAAGCTTTTAGAAAGGGCTAAGGCATTCCATGCAAACATTGATGGAAGTGTCCAAAAATAAAAAGGCAACCCACGCATCAGGTTTAATCACATTGCTGTGAAATATTAATTATTCAATGCGACTATTATGTTAATATGATTCTTGGCTGTTTATATTTAAATCACTGAGAGAAAGTGATAGAGGCTGCAGGTTTATTTGAAAAATATGTCAGCAAACTGGTTAGCTTTCTTTCTTTATTTTGTAGGAGCACTTTGGTTTAGTTGCTACTATCTAATTTATATTTTATCGACCTCTAAAATTGTGAATTGTTGCCAAATATGGAATTTCAACTATCCAGGAGATGGTATGCTGTTGGATTGTTAAAAGTCTACATGATTACTGCAGTAAGTGTGACAAAAGTGATGTTAAGGAATTATGCATAGAGTTAAACATTAAAACAAAAACAAAGAGAACTCCGGACGTTGGAAATCAGAATCAAAAGCAGAAATTACTAGAAAAACTCAGCAGGTCAGGTAACATCTGTGGAGAGAAAGCAGAGCCCAATGTTTTGGGTCCAGTGACTCCTCTTCAGAACTGTTCTAAAGAGGGGTCACTGGACCCGAAACATTAACTCTGCTTTTTCTCCGCAGATGCTGCCAGACCTGCTGAGTTTTCCTAGCAATTTCTCTATTTGTTTATGCATAGAGTTAATTCGATGTATGTTTGGATTTTGGATACTGCTGTTTATAGTAAACTTGATTACCGGTTGTTAGATTGATGACTTATGAAATACACAATATATTATTCTGCTGCTAAGGTGAACTATGGCTTTGTAAAGGCCAACAATGGAAATTAGCATGAGTAAAGAAAGTAAGTGATCATTCCAAACTTAATCAATTTTTCATTGACAGAATTTTGCAGATTGGAAATTGCTCATCGGTTTCAGGTTGTATTGGAGGAGCACTCAGCATTTAAACATAGATTTGCATCTGTAACAATGAGTTATATCCGGATCAGACGTTTGTGTGTGCTGACAAACTGAGTTAGATTTTCACTGTGTGAAATACTTTAATGGTAGCCTTTGGTCAGACCTAAACCTTCGTTAATGTGGGGTGAGAGCAGAAATTTTGACTGAAGCTAAGTTGGCAGGAGTTGTGATATTCAATTAAGGTATGTTTAATCATGTCAATGTGCTCATGTTGCATTTAATTTAGCAATGTGTTCAAGCCTTGGACGCTTGATTGGAAATACTTCAATTTTACAAATAGAAATATGTCATCTACTTTACTGAAATGTTACATATGGCTTTGGGACAGGGTAAAAGCCACACATGTCTTGTATTGACGGAGAATTCCCTGAGGAAAGACCACACCTGCTCTTCAGCGATTAATACACATTTCCTAAAAGAGAACTGTTTGGGTCTTGAATAGGGATAATTATTTCAACTTACTTTAAAAAGAAGAGATTAAAATCATCCTACAAGTTAAATGAGAATGTGTCTGTGTGTAGCACAGTACAGTTGAATGATTTATTGTCTTTTGCATTTTACAGTGAACAACAGAGTACAGTGAAAAGCTTCAACTGTTGCCACAATCTGGTGCCATTTTGAATATCTTAGGAATAAAAAGAATAAAAATATATAACTGCAAGAGATTCTATTTTCTTTCTGCCACCTGCGCCATGCATCTTGAGCCCTGAACTGACTCACCAATGACACCTGCACCTCCACTCTACCTCCACCGCTTCGCTGCTGCCTGCACCACACCCACCAATGTAGGAGTTGCCGCTATTTAGGTGCCATCTCTTCACTGCTGAGCCCACCTCAGCAACGCCATCGCCGATGCCATGTCCAGTGCTGAACTCCTACTTGGCCCACGACCAGGAGTCGCCGCCTCACCAATAACCAGGAGTGCCCGACTCTGGGCCTACCACAACCAAGAACTGCCATTGCTGCTGACCAGGAGTGCCCGGCTCCAGGCCTGCCGCAACTGCAACCAGGCGTCCCTGGCTCTGCTGCCACCTTGACGTCAGGAGTCCCCGCTCTGGGCATACCCCGCTGCTGCCACCACCTCCATCTTACTAATGCCAGGAGCCCCTGATCTGGGCCTAGTGCAACTAGGAATCCCTAAGCTCTGCTGTCAGGCCAGTCCGGCTCCACCACTGCCTCACTAAGTGTCCCAGTGTGGCCAACCCTCATTGCTGCTATTAAGTGATTAAGGAAGAAATTAGAGTATTCTTTATATAATAAATGGAAACAGAATGTGTATGGTAGAAATCTTGCAGAAATAAAATGGGAAAATTAAGCAAGATTTTACCAACTTCTAAATTATTGAGTGTCACAGTATAATCATAGAAAGACTAAGAACAAAACTCAATATAGAAGTAGATAACACGGTGTAGAGCTGGATGAACACAGCAGGCCAAGCAGCAACAGAGGAGCAGGAAAGCTGACGTTTTGGGTCGAGACCCTTCTTCAGAAATATGGAAGTGCATACTTTTGTAGATAATTTATGCTTTTTAAAGCATACAAAATCAAACAACTAACTCTCAAAGTAATAAAACTAACAAGTATAGAACGGTAGTATATTGGCACTGTTACTGGATGAGTAATCCAGAGGCTCCAACTGTTGGTCCGGAGACACGAGTCCAAATCCTACCACAGCGGCTGGTGGAATTTAAATTCAATGAATTAATGACATGAGAATAAATCAAAACTATAAAAGCATAGTGACCATGAAAACCACTGGATTGTCAAAATAAATCCATCTGCCTCACTAATGTTCTCCCTGGGGGACACCTGACCAAATTAGAAGAGTTATCCCACAGACAAATCCAGCAAAAGTCTGACTATACGTACTCACTGGATCATACTTTACAGTAAATGTCCCAGGTTCCATAACCATCCTGGAGGTGGTGATGGGTCACAGTGGTTTACCATCTGTAGAATGTGGCCGTACATGTCATTAACGTATGGTGGAACCTGAAAGCTTTGATAGCAAGAAGATAACTGCAAATGGAGCAACAGGTCAGGGAAAGGGCTGCCGGTTTATGTGGCACTGAGGCCTTTGTCCAGAAGGCCTTGAGGAGGAGAGATGCCATGTTTCAACAAGGAATGAGAAGGCTGTGAAGGCGTATCTTAAAAAGGGAATTGCTGCAGATGGTCAGGGTTATGAATTCCTGAAGCCTGTCTCCACAATCCTGCCAGCAACGCCAGAAAACAGTGGCCTCAAAGGGGTGGTAAGGCCTAATAGCAAAATATTGCTCAATTTATCACAGCTCCATAACTCACCCAATTAATGGTCTTACTTAAAATTCGGATGTTCCACCTCATCTTCTCACACTTATCAGTACTGCTAGCTTTGCACGTACCTATCATTGCTTCAATGTACTTCCAGCTAATCAGCTATTCAGGCACATCACCCAAACACATCGCAGCTTGATCACTGACATTTCTTCCTCCCTCTTGGAGGCAAAGTTATGCATAACTGTAGGGAGCAACAGAGAACTGGTGAAAGAAGGGCATTCTTGCATGTCCTGAGTCAACAACAAAGGTGTTGCACTTTGGAAAGTCAAACCAAGGTAGGACTTATATAGTAAATGGTAAGGTCCTGAGGAGCGTTGTGGAACAGAGCGACCTAGGAGTACAAGTACATAGTTCATTGAAAGTGGCATCACACGTAGATAGGATGGTGAAAAATGCACTTAACATGCTGGCCTTCATTGTTAGAGGCATTGAGTAAAGGAGTTGGGACGTTATGTTACAGCTGTATAAGTCATTGATGAGGCCACATTTAGAGTATTGCGTATAGTTTTCGTCACCCTGTTATAGGAAAGACATAGTTAAACTCGAAAGTGTGCAAAGAAGATTTACGAGGTTGTTGCCAGGACTAATAGGCCTGAGTTATAGGGAGAAGTTGGCCAGGATAGGACTTTATTCCTTGGAATGTAGGGGAATGAGGGGTGACCTTATTGATGTGAATGAAATCATGAGGGGCATAGATAGGATGAATGCATAATTCTTTTTCCCAGGGATGGGAAATTGAAAGCTAGAGGGCTTAGGTTGAAGGTGAGCGGGGAAAGATTTAAGAAGAACCTGAGGGGCAACTTCTTCACACAGAGAGTGGTGCATAAAGGGAATAAGCTGCCAGAGAAAGTGGTTGAGGCAGGTAGAAAGCAACATTTAAAAAAAAAAGTTGGATAGGTACATGGATGGAAGGGTTTAGAGGGATATGGACCAAATGAAGGCAATTGGAATTAGCTGAGTGGGCACTATAGTCAGCATGGACCTGTTTGGGTCGAAGAGCCTATTTCCATGCTGTATTACTCCATGACTCTTATGACTTAGAGGTGACAATTTTCCACACAATTTCCCTGTAAGACCAATATTTTTGTCATTCAATTTCTTTTGTCCCTACACTATCACAGACTTTCCTTCAGTCCTTGTCCCACCTGCCCCTTGTGGAGGTGGGACAAGGGGCCTATTACATCTCCAACTTTTCCCCATTCTGATGATAGGTAATTGATCTGAAACATTGACTCTATTTTTCCTTTTACAAATACTGTCTCACCAGCTGAGTACTTCCAGAATTTTCAGATTTTATTTGGAAAAATCAGCTTTATTATCATGCACTGATAAACCTAAAGCAAGATTCTTCCATTTATCCATTGTCTGTTGGGCATCCAGAGGAAAGGAAGGCAGAATTTGAAAGGCACAGAATTTAAGCGCCTCTGAATAAGATTTTACTTTGAGCATTGAGACGCATAACTAATAGTTTATATATTTGAATGAGAAAGCAAACGTCAAATGACGAATGTTTCTGACAATTTTAATCAATCATCACTTTTAAGAAAGAATAGGAAGTCGAACAGTGAGTGAAGACCCTTTTGGTGTCATTGAGACATAGAAGTGATTTCAAATTTCAGCCACTTGAGCTTGATTCAATGGTAATTTGAAGCTGACTTGATGTTGGTATAATAAACAAACCAGTATTATTGATTAAAAAATTGATTATTTGAGTTATACTGTTTTTTTCAGATTGTGCGCTACTTCAGCTTAGCTTCGCAACATTGTGTTTTTATGATGGACTTTTTGGCTGATTTCCAAAACAAAGGATCAGCACTTAATAAGTGGACAGAGTCAGAGAAGAGGAGGAAGTTGGAAAATGCTGTTGAGAATAGGTCACAAATGTGAATTTGTATTCATATGGCTTTATTAATTAACTATAGTGTTCAATCATTGGAAGTAAAGCATAGAGGTTCAATCTGCCTTTAGGATAATCTTTATTGTGTCTAAGAGCAGGGGACTAAAGTGGATTGGAATATAATGCTTTCACCTTTGGTACCAGGGTTAGAATCGAGTCCAGACAGATGGCCTGAACATTTTCTCCTCCTACTGTGTGCATTTTAAGTGGTTTTGTGCTGTTTCATACCAGCTTCCATAGCGGTAATGTACAGCACAAAGCTGGATATAATTTGCAATTATTTAAAAATTTCTAAGCCATTAATGAGACATGTCACAGAATCAAAAGCATTTGAAAATTACAAAAGTCGTTAGATGAGGCAGTGGTTTGCCCAACTGTTTTCATGCGTCTTGCTTCATTTCAAACAATCCCAAATTTGATTGAATGAAAACATTCCCTATCCTACCTGGCTTTAATAGAGAGAGAAGATAGAATGT
Source organism: Rhincodon typus (assembly GCF_021869965.1). NCBI lineage: Eukaryota > Metazoa > Chordata > Chondrichthyes > Orectolobiformes > Rhincodontidae > Rhincodon > Rhincodon typus. The sequence goes on along the minus strand of NC_063350.1, from coordinate 28,158,232 downwards.
TGAAAAGTGTTACTTTATGGCTATTTTGAAAGTATGTCAAAGGAGAAGCTTGAGATAAAAAGTGAAAGAACTGCGAATGCTGGAAATCAGAAACAAAATCAGAAATTGCTGGAAAAACTCAGCAGGTCTGGCAGCACCTGTGGAAAGAAAGCAAAATTAACGTTTTGGGTCTAATGCCCCTTCTTCAGAACACAAGCTCAAGATGTCAGGGAAAATATGGAATTCTATCCGTCCATAATTTTAAGGGGTTGAAATTTGGTCTGGTTGTGCCTATCTTCCATTTAGAAAGAAGGGCTGAACCTTCCTTTTTTTTTGGCAATGTGTTATATTTGGGTGTGTCCTGTATTTTGCAGTTGCATGGAGGAGGGGTGAAAGTGCTGGCTGCAGCCAGGACTTTGCGATATTCATGATGCTGGCACCGTAGTTAAAGCCCATCTGCATACTGCTTCAAGTGCTATAATCCAGGAAACTACTCATCACACTGTCGTGTTCGAACATTATCACTGAAAACATAGCATAGAAGGGAAAGCTCACATAGTGCATTTTGGACAGGGACCTACAGGTATGGGTGGATGAAAGACTATTATCCTGCAGACCTGCAAAGGATTCCCACCACTAGATCCAGTCAGCCCGGACCTAGATGGTGGACTGGGCCAGTGCTGTTTCTCAGGCAAATTCAGAAATCACATGACACCAGCTTATAGTCCAACATATTTGTTTGAAAACACAAGCTTTCTGAGCCTCGCTCCTTCTTCAGGTGTTAGTGAGAGAGGTGGTATCAGACACAGAATTTATAAGTAAAAGATCAAAGGGTCACACCGTTGTTGAGGGTATATTAAACAAACCTAAGATGCCGTTAAATCTTTAATCAGTTAGAAGGTTTTAATTGATTAATATGTATATGTAAATCCCTGAATTTCTTTCAAGTCACTGCCCTGAGAGAACTGAAGGTTTTATCAATGTAAAGAAGACGTGACATTTTAGGTCAGACAATGCATGTTAGGTGTGAGGCCTTGTTTAGAATCTGTTTGTGTTTTGGTTTGGAGTCAGACTGGTTTTATTTCTAAAGTTGGAATTTATAAAATGCCACAGTGACTGACTATCTATAAATTGTGTGCTTTTTGAACAAAATAGAATGTGTCTGCAAAGACAAACTCACTTGATAGATTTTTGTGTGTGTGTGCGTGTGCATGTGTGTGCTTGAGAAATAGTGTGCGTATGAGAGAGGATCTGTGTGTGTGTGTGTGTGTGTGTGAGAGAGAGAGAGAGAATGTACAGTGTGGTGGGGTCAGCTATAGTGTAACATGAACCCAAGATCCCAGTTAACACTGTCCTCATGGGTACTGAAATTGGCTATCAGCATCTGCTCGGCAACTCTGCATTGTTGTGTATCTTGAAATCCACCTTGGAGGACGTTTACCTAAAGATTCAAGTCCGAATGTCCTTGACATTCTCCCTTCTCCCCCATCCACACACACCCAAACCCAGCAACGCGCGGGCACACACACACACACGTATTTGTCTACTCCAGTCCAATAGCGGCACCTGCACATCTCAGACAAAATGAAATGCCCAGCAGTGCAGGAAGATCCATAGAAATGACACAGCATGGAAGAAGGCTATGTGGCTCATCTGGATCATGCTGACCCAAAGACACCCAAATGTCCTTTCTCATTCCATCTTCCTGCACGTGGCCCATAGTCCTGCAGCTTACAGCACTTAAGGTGCAGATCCAGGTACTAAATATACGAGTTTAGGATCTCTACCACCAACTCAGGCAGCAAATTACGACCTCTGCATAAAAAAGTCTCCTCATATCCCCTCTAATCCATTTGCCACTTTGCTTGAATCCATGACTGCTGGTTTTTTGAACTGTGTACCAAGAGAAACAGGTTCCTCCTGTGTACTCTATCTCTACCCCTCACATACCTCAATCATGTCACCCCTCAGCCTTCTCTGTTCTGAGGAAAACAGCCCTACCCATTCAATCTCTCCTTGTAGCTATAGTTGGGTAGTATGGTGGCACAGTGGTTAGCCCTACTGCCTCGCAGTGCTATGGACCTGGGTTTGACTGCAGCCTTAGGCGACTGTCTGTGTGGAGTTTGCACATTCTCCCCATGTCTGTGTGGGTTTTTGCTGCTTCTCTAATTTTCTCCCACAGTCCAAAGATATGCAGGTTAGGTAGGTTGGTCATGCTAAATTTTCTGTAGTGCCTAGGGATGCACAGGCTAGGTGGATCAGCCATGGTGAATGTAGGGTTACGGGGATAGATTGGGATCTCTTTGAAAAATTGATGCAGAGTCTATGGGACAAATGGCTTCTTTCCGCATTATAGGGATTCCATGATTCGATTCTCCAGCTCTGAGCATTCTAGTAAATCTTCTCTGCACTCTTTCCAGACCAATTACGTCCTTCCTGTAATGTGGTGACCAGAACTGCACACAGTACTTCAGTTGTGGTCTCCAAGTATCTTATACTGTTTCAATGTGAAGGTGCTGGTGTTGGACTGGGTTGGACAAAGTTAGAAATCATGCGATACAAGGTTATAGTCCAACCGATTTATTTGAAATTGCAAGCTTTTGAAGCACTGCTCTTTCGTCAGATGAAGTAGAGGGACACAGGCACAGAATTTGTAGGCAGAGAGATCATTGCCAGATAATTCCAGGTAATTAAATTTGTGAAAAGATAGTACAAATGGCGTGAGTGGAGTGTCGACAGGCTGAATAACAAGTCTTTGCAGGTGATCAAAAGTGTCAAACGGTATGAGTAAAATGTCAACAGCTGAATAGCAAGTAAAGGAATGACCTATCATCTGATTAATTAAGGCAGCGAGACCATTACAAAAAATCAAAAATAAGATGGTGCTAGAGACAAACCAAATGGCTGGGATAACATGATAAGTGTAAGAGTCACATGCCGAGGGTGTAACCAAAGTAATAAGTAATCCAGAACTGTACAAACTAATTAAGGTAGAGAAGTCATAACAAGTTATCAAGGTGATGGTGTCAAAACAGAGCAGTAAGGAAGATTTTACAAACACAGAACAGTATGGTGGGGTTACATGTAATGCGGCATGAACCCAAGATTATGTTTGATGCCGTCTTTATGTGTACAGAACTTAACTATCAATCTCTGCTCGGCGATTCTGCGTTGTTGTGTATGTTGAAGGCCGCCTTGGAGGACGCTTACCCAAAGATCAGAGGCTGAATGTCCTTGACCGCATAAGTGTTCCCCGACTGGGAGAGAACATTCCTGCCTGATGATTGGTGTGTGGTGTCCATTCAGCCACTGTCATAGCATCTGCACGGTCTCACCAATATATCATGCCTCAGGGCATCCTTTCCTGCAGCGTACGAAGTAGACAACATTGCCGAGTCACATGAGTACCTGCCGTGGTGTTCCCATGTGTGATGGTAGCATCCATGTCGATGGTCTGGCATGACTGGCAGAGGTTGCTGTGGCAAGGTTTTGTGGTATTGTGATTGCTGTTCTCCTGAAGGCTGAGTAGTTTACTGCAAATGATGGTCTGCTTGAGGTTTGGCAGTTGTTTGAAGGCGAGAAGTGGAGGTGTAGGGATGGCCCTTGCGAGATGTCATTGACCTGTACTGCTACCTTAATTGACCAGTGCATTGCATAGCGAGATCTCTCATTTCATCTATCCCTGTCAGTATATTCCCGTTTATTGTGCATTCCTTTTACTGTTTGATCTCCCTAAATGCAATACGTCACACTTATCAGAGTTGAACTCCATCTGCCACTTTCCTGGCCACAGTCAACTATTAACAATCTTTCGTGCTCTGCAAAGTTAAGTGCCGCCTCTGCTCACCCCACACTCACTCTAACTCTGCTACTGCACAGTAGGATAATGGTCTACAACTCTCAGTATTGCATGCAGCATCTCCACTCAAGGGCTCTCACCCATCTCCCCCTCCCAAATTACTAACACTTTATGCCTTTGGCACTTGCTATTCATTCATTTGGCAGCGCTCACTACCTCTCCTGCTCCTGCACCATCACCAGCAGCATTTCTAGTCAATTTCATCTCACGTAATCCCTCCTTTTGTCTCAATGCATAAGAACCTGTCACACAATGTGGTCCAGAACGCAATGACAAGGGTGGCTGACATTTGGCTACTCACCCCAATGAGCAGAAGATCCTGGAGATGGCCGGAGATGATTGAAGCCCTTCATATGGGGATACGGAATGCTTCATGTGTAGCCAGCCCAGTAAGCTTCATTATGCTGTGCTGCTCTCCTAAGCTTAGATGGTACAATTAAATGGCGCAGTTGTAGTATGGCGCACTGACCTCTACATCGCTGAGGCCGGACGCCAACTCTCCGACACCTCCTCCTACCGCCCCCTTGATCATGACCCCACCCCTGAGCACCAAACCATCATCTCGCAAACCATCCGCAACCTCATCACCTCAGGTGACCTCCCACCCACGGCCTCCAACCTCATCGTTCCCCAACCTCGCACTGCCCGCTTCTATCTCCTTCCCAAAATCCACAAACCTGAATGCCCTGGTCGACCCATTGTCTCCGCCTGCTCCTGCCCCACCGAACTGATCTCCAACTATCTAGACTGCATTTTCTCCCCCTTGGTCCAGGAACTCCGTACCTATGTCCGTGACACCACCCATGCCCTCCACCTCCTCCAGAACTTCCAATTCCCCGGTCCCCAACACCTCATCTTTACCATGGACGTCCAGTCCCTCTACACCTGCATTCCCCATGCACATGGCCTTAAGGCCCTCCACTTCTTCCTGTCCCGCAGGCCCGACCAGTCCCCCTCCACTGATACCCTCATCCGCTTAGCCGAACTCGTCCTCACACTCAACAACTTCTCTTTCAATTCCTCCCACTTCCTACAGACAAAGGGGGTAGCCATGGGTACCCGCATGGGCCCAAGCTACGCCTGCCTCTTTGTAGGTTACGTGGAACAATCCCTCTTCCGTACCTACACCGGCCCTAAACCCCACCTCTTCCTCCGTTACATTGATGACTGTATCGGCGCCGCCTCGTGCTCCCACGAGGAGCTCGAACAGTTCATACACTTCACTAACACCTTCCACCCCAACCTTAAGTTTACCTGGACCATCTCTAACACCTCTCTCCCCTTCCTGGACCTCTCTGTCTCCATATCGGGCAACCACCTAGAAACCGATATTCATTTCAAGCCCACCGACACCCACAGCTACCTAGAATACTCCTCCTCCCACCCACCTTCCTGCAAAAATACTATCCCCTATTCCCAATTCCTTTGCCTCCGCCGCATCTGCTCCCAGGATGAGGCATTCCACTCCCGTACATCTCAGTTGTCCTCGTTTTTCAAGGACCGTAACTTCCCCTCCTCGGTGGTCGAGAATGCCCTCAACCGTGTCTCCCAAATCTCCCACACCTCATCCCTCACACCCCGTCCACGCAATAAGAACCAAAAAAGAATCCCCCTCGTCCTCACGTACCACCCCACCAACCTCCGGATCCAACGCATCATCCTCCGACACTTCCGCCATCTGCAATCCGACCCCACCACCAAAGACATCTTTCCCTCCCCACCTTTATCTGCTTTCCGGAGGGACAACTCTCTCCGTGACTCCCTTGTCCGCTCCACACTCCCCTCCAGCTCCACCACACCCGGCACTTTTCCCTGCAACCGCAGGAAGTGCTACACCTGCCCCCATACCTCCTCCCTCACCCCCATCCCAGGCCCCAAGAAGACTTTCCACATCAAGCAGATGTTCACCTGCACATCTGCCAATGTGGTATACTGCATCCGCTGTACCGGTGTGGCTTCCTCTACATCGGGGAAACCAAGCGGAGACTCGGGGACCGCTTTGCAGAACACCTACGCTCGGTTCGCAACAAACAACTGCACCTCCCAGTCGCGAACCATTTCAACTCCCCCTCCCATTCCTCAGACGACATGTCCATCCTGGGCCTCCTGCAGTGCCACAACGATGCCACCCGAAGGTTGCAGGAACAGCAACTCATATTCCGCTTGGGAACCCTGCAGCCCAATGGTATCAATGTGGATTTCACAAGTTTCAAAATCTCCCCTCTCCCTACCGCATCCCAAAACCAGTCCAGCTCGTCCCTGCCTCCCTAACCTGTTCTTCCTCCCACCTATCCCCTCCTCCCACCTCAAGCCGCACCTCCATCTCCTACCGACCAACCTCATCCCGCCCCCTTGACCTGTCCGTCCTCCCTGGACTGACCTATCCCCTTCCTAACTCCCTACCTACACTCACCTTTACTGGCTCCATCCCCGCCTCTTCGACCTGTTTGTTTCCTCTCCACCTATCCTCTCCTCTATCCCTCTTCTATCCGCCTCCCACTCTCTCCCTATTTATTTCAGAACCCCCTTCCCCTCCCCCTTTTCTAATGAAGGGTCTAGGCCCGAAACGTCAGCCTCTCTGCTCCTATGATGCTGCTTGGCCTGCTGTGTTCATCCAGCCCTGCACCTTGTTGTCTCCTCTTTTCTTATGCAGGTTCCAGCATCACGATACAAATGCTGCCCTGAAGAGGCCAACATCTGATCTTAACAGTTCCTCCTTCACCTTTGGGAAACAAACTGTTGAATTCTCAGAAGATATATCCTCCCCCAGCTCGGACACTTTTACCTCAATGGATTTTCTCTTTATTAGACTCAAGAGCATAATTTGGTGAGTACATTGGTGACACGTCTTCACAACTGATTGATGGAAAAACATTCCAGGCCACTGGCATTCGGAGAATTGCCAGAGACCAGGCACCTGCTCAGGTATAGGCAGAAGATGATCCTATGGTGTTGGCCGTAATTAGTAATTAATAGCTTTGTTCAAATGCACAGACAAGCATTGGAACAACAGGCAGGTTTAGCAGAGGCAATTGGTAAACTAGATTGAAGGCTGAATGAGTCCACCAATGTTATCAGAACTGTGTTGCCTCTTTCTGTGTTGTCTGTCTAAAGCTGTTTTCCAATTTGCGTTGCTGTTCCTTTTGAACCCATCTGCTTTCAGACTCCCCATATTCCAGTCCATACCTCATTTCGCCCCCTCAGTCCTTAGCTTATTGCATTGCTATGCCCAGTATAGCAACGTATAGTCCTCCCATTAAATCCAGGGAGCTGGTGACTTGGGAATCCCTGTCCCCTACATTCCACAGTAACTCCGTGAACTCGTATGCTTATCAGATTCCACCATTTTAATTGGAGTTGCACTTCCCATTACCCTCCAAAAGGTAACTGTATTTAAACAGAATTTAAGTCTACATTTTTATGTGAGAGTTTTAATTCAGTTAACCACAGTCCATAAAGCCCTCTTACCCCACTGATCACCAGCTCCCTATAATTGTATATCAATTCAAATTTAATTGACTTTAAACTAATATATCTATCACCTGTTCCTACATTCCATTAGGTCTCAGGCATTTCTTCAGGCCATATCAGATGATAACCAAATTACCCTTTTTGTTTCAGATAAATCAATATATAATTAAAAATTGACAACAGACTGCTTTCTTTTTGTACATTAAAGTTCCAAGTGTCCTTTTTCTATTCGGTACAACAGTTTCTAAAAGCTTCCTGCTTTTTTGTGAAACAATGAGATGGCTAACTGCACTCATTTCAATTTGTAGATCTCTCCATTCACCATCACAGGATTAAAACTTAAAATATCAATCCTCAGTCTTTTTCCATTCACACATTTCATTGAGTGTACTTTATTCCATAATGACTTATTATTGATGCAGTAGTTCATGGATATTGCTCCTGAATTCCTTTTTAGAATTTTCTTCTGGAAAATGCCATATTTACCAACTTATCAAGAGTGAGAGTCTGTGTTGCTTAGGTACTTTTTATTTTTCCACAAGAAAAATTATAAACCCTCCTGCAGTCAAGAATCCATCACAGAGATCTGCATAAGAAGTATTAACAAAAACAACAAGTTACATGCTCCTAACATCCCTCAATGATGGAAATTTCTAAACACATTTCTCCATCTTTAACATCTTCAATATTTTGTTTCCCTGAATAATACATTCTATGTTGGGGTTTTCCGTAGTTGTACTCAGCTCCAATAACACAAAATTTTCATCTGTCCATGTTTGCATGCCCAGCCAATTCAACTGTCCAATTAGATTTCACAATTCTACCATTTCTGTTTTGGAATCATCTTTTTATGAAGCCCTACTTTGATTTACATCAATAGGTCTAACTTTTCTAAAAAAGATTCCTACTGCAAAGTGGCACTTGATCCATTCCACCTGATTTGAAATTCAATGTACTTAAAAGCCCCAGAAATCTGACTTCCAAATTTGAATTCTGCTTTAAGCCCATGCCAGACAATAATTTATTTTTTGGCTGATCTGCCAAAAAATTATGAACTTTTTCATTTTTTGCTGCATGGTTCCTTTCACATACCCCATTGTTAAAAGAGCTTTCTGCTGCTGTATTCATAGGTACATCATATTCCCATGTCATATCTCTGAATTCAACATTAGCAAACCCTACCTCCCCCCCCCACCAATCTTCTTCCTGAGCTGGCTCAGGAAATTTGGCTTGTCCACAAGGTCCCTCACCAACTTCTACAGATGCACCATTGAAAGATTACTGTCCAGGTGCATATTGGCCTGGTATGGTAACTGCTCTGTCCAGGACTGTAAGAAACTACAGAAGCTGGTGTGCATAGCCCAAACCATCACAGAAGCCAACCTTCCATCCAAGGATTCTACTTACATGGTTCGCTGCCATGGAAAGGCTGCCAACATCATCAAAGACTCATTGCACCCTAGTAATGACCTTCTATAACATCTTCCATCAGGCAGAAGATACAGAAGCCTGAACACACTCATGAGCAGGTTCAGGAACAGCTTCTTTCTGGCCATTATCAGACTGTTGAATGGACTCTAGCTTCAAATAATGTAACCTGTATGCCTCTAAGTCTTTTAAATCTGTACATCCTTTGCTTGCTGTGATCTGCGTGTATTGCTCGTGAACAAAGCTTTTCACTGTATTTCGGTACACTGACTATAAATCAATTAATCAATCAATCTGTGAGAATTTTTGCCTGTGGTTCAAGTCCATTTCTATTTTCCGTTTCCACTTTTCCATCATTTCCATAATAGTTTTCTTATCTTACTATGTATTATTGTTGACTAACAATTGCTACGTGTACAAAATGAAAATGTTTTTATCTGTATCCCATACCTTTAAAGCCATAGCCACTACCTCACAGCTAAGGGCAGACTTACTATAGGTTGTGATCGTGTCCTTCAATATTTTTCACAAATCTCACATCTAACACTTTCTGTGAGCTTACCATACTCCTCACCTGATTATTAAAGGTTTTAATCTTTTCAAAAATAGATGAGCAAATTGCCTATGTAATTTAAACACAATTGACTTTTGCTCTTCTAAATTTCCACCTGCTAATATACCATTTCAGGAAATGATAATGTCTGATTGTGTAAATTGCAATGTCACAGATTTTCCAATGCAATATTTCTCTATTTTCCATATCCAATTTTATCTGTGTTTTCATGTCTGGTGTATTTGAAACCATAGGTATTCCATTGGACATTACATCCTTGCTAATAAAATGATTGATTCTGGCTATACTGCATGGAATAACCACTCTGTTGAAAGATTTTAATGTGTGGAATTCTCAAATTCCTTAACTTTGTCCCAATCCTTGTTACTCAGAGTATCTATGTAGCATTTTAGCCAATCAATTCCACACACAATAGCTGCACGTCCACTGTTCAATACTGCACAATTGACAGACTCTGCCATCAATTGGACTGAAGCTTCTTGTGACCCAATGCCCAGTCCTCGATCCAGATCTCCATTGTCTGCCTCTGAATCTTCCAAAACTTTATTATAGCATTTGTTATGGTTCATGGAATAGTGGTACTTTGAATCACACCTGAAACATCAATTGATGAGACTCTGAGTGTTTCTGGCTTTTATCCACTTATTGTAAATCCCAAATTCCCTTTACGTCTCAAAATTGTCATTGCATTTCTGTCCTCAATTGTGCTGTCCTTTCACCTGTGACCTGTATGTAAGTGGTTTCACAAGTTGTTAACATTATTTCCTCCATTTACTGTCATATTGCTCTTTTAATATATCTATTTATGGGATTCAGGCATTGCTGCCTGGGCCAACATTTATTGCTAATCCTTAATTGCCACTTGAACTGACTGGTTTGCTAGTCCCATTTCAGAAAACACTTAAGAGTCAACCAGATTGTTGTGAGTCTGGAGTTACATGTTGGACAACAGATTTTCTTCGCAGAGGTCATTAGTGAACCAGATGTTTTATTATGATAATGAACAATGGTTAATCAACATGGTCACCATTATGCTAGCTTTTAATTCCAGAATTTCATTAATTCAAATTTCACCATCTGCTGTGTCAAACTTGTGTCCCTAGAGCATTTGCCTAGGTCTCTGGATTACTAGTCCTAGTGACCATACCACTATACTACTTCTCCCCATTTCCTTGTTCCCTTTGTGTTACAAATTCTGCTGGGAAGGAATGATTTCCTGGGATTTTCTTTTCCCAGTGCTTCTATTGTTTGTTCTTGTAATGTGTTTTTATCTGAAGATTTAACTCCCCTCAAAACTAAAAGTCTGTCCATACTTGATTCTTTAACACAGTCTAAGAACTTAAATGCCAACACAAATTGGAGAATTTTCAAATTAAATTTCTGCAGTTTTACATGTAACCTACTAAATTCCATTATATCCCCCCCAACAGCATTGTCCCCATTTTTTCTAAATTTGTCAAAATCTGGCCATACCGCATAAACAATCAATAAATCATTTTTTTGATAATTTTTATCCATGAAAGTTAATAATCTGTTCAAACCTTTACCTGTCTTCAAATCATCAGCCCCCATTTCTGAAAAAAGAACTTTGTTCCTGACCATGACCAACCCCTGTACTGAACTTGACTGAAACAAGCAAAAAAAACAAATTGCTGGCAAAACACCATAGGTTTGGCAGCATCTTTGGAGAGAAAACAAAATTAATGTTTCATGAGCAGTGACCCTTCTTCAGAAGCTTGACTGACTGTGATGACACACCCCGACTGACCATAGTCCCTTTTCACCCCACTAAGGACCTTTGACTTTCCAACGTGGCCTTTTGATTTCAGCACGTGCAGTATGATTGCTGAGTAAGCTGCTGGCGCATGTTGTAGGTGTCACACTGACGGCACTACGCCACACAGCACTGTGTTCACTCCCTTGATTGTTCGGTGCTGCCGAGCATGACAAGCTGTCTACCTTTCAGTCTGCAGTATTAGCCTCTAAAAGCCAGTGATACTGACAACCTGTAAATGCTCATTGAAGTGCCAATGTGCTAAAAAGCTAAGCAAACCAGAAATGCTGGGAGCCTCAAAGGAAGTTCAAAGTAAATGAGTAATAAGAAAGCAAGCAAGAGGCAAGTCATGTATCATATGTATATGGAGCAGATGTACGTGTGGCCCTGCCCACAAAGCAACTTCGATGAAGCATGCAACACATTAGTATGCATAAGCTACTAAGTCCAAGCGGGCTGAAACAATAACAGAAGTTGCTGTAGAAACTAAGCAGGTCTGGTAACAGGGAGAGAAACAGAGTTTACATTTCAAGTCTAGTGACCTTTCTTCAATGGGGTTCTGAAGGACGGTCACTGGACTAGAAACGTTAACTTTTTTTCTCTCTTTGAGAATGCTGTCAGACCTACTGAGTTTCTACAGCAACTTCTGTTTTTGTTTCAGATTTCCAGCAACCATAGTTCTTTGTCTTATTTACATATCCAAAAGAGCTGAATTGGGGTGTGCATTTTTGAAAGGTAGCCATGATGATGTGATGAGACTGATAGTTCAGTAGCTCCCCCAGGACTGGTAGAGGAGGCTTTGACACAAGGCCTGCCTGCCTGGTCTGTGAATATCATCCAGCTCAGTGCAGTTTCTACAGTCTGGAGGAATGCTAGGAATTTTGAAGCAAAAACAGAAGTTGCTGCATTTGCCCTTTGAAGGACCTCACAGTGCATGAAAGTGGAGTCCCCTCTCTCACTGAAGTGTCTGTTTCCATGCTGTATAAGTCAGTATGGCTCAGTCACAGTATGATGGCAGCTATTTCCCTTTGCATACTTGATGTTTGCATCATAACTGGAAAAGAAGGAGACAGATGTCATGCTTCATGCAGTGAGCCCCATAGTCAACTTCTCTGTTTGGGTCTTCCGTAAATGTTCATATTCCTTTCTTTGTAGACCCCCCTGTCAACCACATCAGCTTTGATCTTCTTAATTCAGACCAACCCATTTATTTAACTGTTCTTCTTTGCACTTTACCTCCTGAGTCCCAAGCATATTGAGTCATCGTGACACACTTATTAGCGCACTATCCATCCCCATCGAATCGGACTGCTCCACTTAGACTTTGAGATGTGGCCATTTGGTTGATGCCCATTCAATACAAATAGGCTGTTGGCACATGCAGTGCAGGTGTGAGATTGATGTGGGATGATAACAGCAATATGTCCACCCTTTTGACTAATGACTGCTGACAACCATGAGCTGCTGCCTGGCTTTGTGCCTGGAATAAACAGAGAGGCAAAGCACAAGTACTTAGTCTCTAGCTGAGGAAGCAAAGCCCAAAGAGGCAAGGGATTTCAAGGTAAAGCATGGCAAAGCAAGGGGCAAGGGGCAAAATGAGTGAGCACAAAGGGAGCAGGAGAGGAGCCCTGAGATGCACCCTGGTCTAGTCCATGAGCTGGGCACTTAACCTGCATGCAAAATATTCTGGTAGCAGAAGTGCAGAGCAATATTAGAATTGAATGTGCCATGATGATGCAGTCAGACTAGAGTATGTCTAATGCCAATGTATGTGAATGGGGTGCAGAGGTTGCTGCCTATTGGTGTGCCTGAGCTGTTGCTGCCTGGTATCCATGATGGGGACTCAGAGGATCAAGTGGTAAGCTGGAGTTACCAGTTAACATCTCTGACTTAGATGTTAATGTATGATAATGTCTGAAAATAGACCGTTCACTGATGTCTAGTGAGAATCTCATCATTCATTACTTTATTGGAAAATGGGACTTTTTGCTTCAACGTTGAATTGATCCTCACTGTTTCTCTCACAGGATTTTCCCAACTTTCTCACAAAAGCACAAGTTGTTCAGGGGCTGGGAAGATTTCCTTGCTGTCATTGACACCCCTTTCCTCTTCAAGGTTTAGACTGTTTATTGAGAACAATTGGCCATTTGCTCCAATGCTCTTTGGTTTGAGACAAGTGAGTATTCTTTATGCATCAGTCTTGATAAAATCTTTGACCGGTGATGGCAACAGAATAGAACCTTGTCCAATGGCCATTTTCAGTAAGGATCACTGGATTGTGATTATCCTTCTCAAACCTTCGGATGCTAGGGACAATGACAGAATGCCCTCAAGCTGACCTGGTTAAGATTAATTAACTCAAAATAGACAAGGAATCGAATTTAAGATCATTCTGAGTTGTAAAAGTTAGTTATTCACACCCTAAACCGGCTGAGCTATTAGGGAAACCAGTGAAAGAATTTAAAGTCTATTTTTCATCATTTAAGGAGTACGTGCTGTATTAAATATAGCACGATAAATTCTAATATGGTATGAAGCAAGTCCTTTTACAAATCTAGCTAACACATTGTTATGGCATAAAATACCTATAGTATTGGAGGGAGCTTCTGAGGCTCTTTTGTCAAATCCACACAAACTAAAGTCTCAGTATCAGTTTCTGTCACCTTGGAAAGCTGACTATAAAATTATTGTTTAAAAATACAATGAATATTTTAAAAAATGTTCTTGACATCCCAAAGCATATCACATCTACAGACGTGTATTCACTGTTGGAGACATTATTCTTATTCTTTCATGGGATTTGGGCATCATGGACAAGGCCAACATTTATTGCCCCTGAAAATGTGGGTGTAGCATTCAATTTGCACACAGCATGACCAAATAATCTTTTTAGTGACTGTTTATGGGATAAATATTGGCCAGGACACCAGAAGAACATATTGATTGCACTTAAAATAATGTTATTTTGTTATTTGCATGTGGTTAGGCAAGCAGACAGGATGTTAATCTAACATTTCACCTCATGGACAACATCAAAACAGTGCAACATCACCTCACTTCTGCAGATTAGTGGTAGGATTGTTTATCAGCTGAAGTTGCAGAATTGCAGTGGGGGTGGGAGTGGTGAGGCGGGGGTTTGAACCTATGAATTTCTGCCTGAGAGGAGAGAATGCTATCACTGTGTCAAAACTGATACCAATCATGCTACACTGCTACACATAATTTTTAATGGGGCATGAAAGTGTTCACTATTATGGCATCCCACTGTGTATGTGACTGAGACTAATAATAGCTGTAAGATTGCATCTTCGTGGTTAACATTTGATGAAAAGATAGATTAATAGACACAAAAAGTCACATTTGAACTTTAGGGAATTCTCACTACGATAACTGTCAAAATAGAAAAAATGTCATCATTAATTTACACTAGCCACACAAATTGAGAAAATGGAACATTTATGAGATTGGTAGCTTGGAAATGAGGAATGACCGATTACAACATCACCATTCCAACAAGAAGACATTTGAGTTAGTTTATTTTTGCCTGAATGATTACCCTATATTGTATCATTAAGGTAATATCACATGAGTATTGTTTCCTGGTCCCATTATAAAATTCAAAATTAATGCAGCACGAATAAGGAAGTTGCAGAGAACTCATCTGAATTTATTTAGCATGCTTCTAAAATATTCTTGAAATTCATTCATTGATAGACAATGAAAGAAAAATGCAGTTTTGATCCGTCACAGTCAAAATTTTTAGATCCTGCAATATATTACATACTGAAACCTACACACATGGAGCTCACAGAAATCTAACTTACCTACTAACAATGTGGGTTTTCCTTTTAATTAATTTAGGACATGGGCAAGCAATAAGTATTGACAAGCATCTTAAATTGCTAAATTCGTTTATAAGCAACTTATTACTATCCTCATTTTCAAAATTGAATTTGCTGATTATTTCCATATGGCATTGGGATGGACTACTTGTAAAGAAAAAAGAATTGGAACTTCACAAAGTATTTTACAGTCTTTAAATGGCTGTAATTCTCAATCAGAAAATATTGAAATGTTACATTCTGTTTCGTACTAGCTAATATTGTAACACATCTCATTGACCTAATCAGGTTTCAACAATTTGGTGGATTTAATTAAATGAACATCTTGAATAACCTCTCATAGTATGACAGAGATCTATTATAGAAGTTAGAATTTTCTATTAATATAAATGTTCCCATGGGAAATAAACCATGCTTGACCAGGGCATACAATATTCAATTTGACTTCGGGTCACTGTGAATGCATGGGGAATATATTAGAAGCTGTAGTTGGATTCTGAATTTATCCTATAACTGATGAAACAGCTGATAGCATAATTTTACCACTGTATTTTATCACTACTTTTACTCTTTTGTTTTCCTCTGTGGCTGATGATATGACCTATGGGATGTCCATGGATAAGTTAACCTATTTTGATTCCATATTTTTCTGAGTCCGTAGGAAGCATTAGGAAAGTTGCATTTTTTTTTTGCCCATCCTTAGTTGCCCGGAAGGTACTACAGCCAGACACATGATGTGGGACTGGAATGAGATATAGACCAGATCAGGTACGGGTAACAGCTTTGTTTCCCTGAATAACGTAAGTGAACCAGATTAACATAGAATTCAGCAGCTCTCAATTCCTTGTACTAGTTCCTTGAATAATATTTTTACAATTTGGTGTAATTAGATTTGAACACTCAGTTTTTAAATAACACATCTTAGGATTATGATAATTATTGATTGATATTTTTGTTGTCTAAATAGCCTTACAAAACGAAAAATGATGAATCTCAAATGTTAACTTGGTTTCTTCCTCCTGACTGTTTAGATATTTCCAGCATTTTCTATTTTTATATCAAGTAAGCTTGTTCAGGAAATCCCAGTCAACACTTCCTCTTGTCACATTGGTCAGTCTTATAAAGCTTTGACAGTTACAAAAGGGTTGAATTTAATCATTTCTCACACAGGCATGGATTTATTCCATGATAACACCAGGAATCAATTGAAATAAACAGCTGCAAATTCTGATCCTGATTTTGGAGCTGGCACCTCATGAAACATAAAGTGTATTGCCGGACATTTACAGTTTGAGTTTCAAGTCAAATCTGCTTTATTGGGTACAAAAACAGACATTGCTGGAAGCTCAGCAGGTCTGGCAGCATCTGTGAAGAAAAACATCAGAGTTAATTTTTCGGGTCCGGTGACCTTTCCTTAGAACTGATGTTAGCGGGGAAAACGTTGGTTTATAGGCAGAAAATAGGGAGGGGGCTGGTGTAGGGAGTAAACGATAGGATAGAGCCCGAAGAGAGAGAAGAGCAGTTGGATAGACAATGAAGTTGATAATGATCAGGCTGGGAGGGTGAATAGCTGTTAATGGGAACTGTTAGTGACTAACAATAGGTGGTGTGTAATGGCAGGCTATGTGATGACAAGGCCTGGTGTGTGGGCTAGGGGTCTAGACATGGGAGAGTTTGGGCCCTAAAATTATTGAAATCGATAATGAGTCCAGAGGGCTGCAGGGTCTCCAAGCTGAAAATGAGGTGTTGTTCTTCCAGTTTGCATTGAGCTTCGCTGGAACACTGCAACAAGCCAAAGACCAGGGAACAGGGGTGGTGTGTTAAAGTGGCAGGCCACAGATAGCTCAGGGTCTTTTTTGTGAGCAGACGTAGATGTTCTGCGAAGCGGTCAACCAGTCGATGCTTTGTTTCCCCAATGTACAGGAGACCACATTGTGAGCAGCGAATGCAGTAGGCTAGGCTTTGGGAAGCGCAGGTAAGTGCTGCTTCACCTGGAAGGTATGTTTGGGCCCTTGGATAGTGGGGAGAAGAGAGGTAAGTGGGGCAGGTGTTCCACCTTCACCGGGTGCAGGGGAAGGGGCTGTGGGGGGTAGGTGTTGGGGTTGAAAGAAGAGTGGACCAGGATGTCCTGGATGGAATGGTCTCTGCGGAAGGCAGACAAGGAAGTCCTATTCTGGCCCCCACCCACAACTCTTTCTCCGATATATCGATGATATTATCGGTGCTGCTTCCCTCTCTCATCCGGAATTGAAAAAGTTCATCGATTTTGCTTCCAATTTCCACCCTGCCCTCACTTTCACCTGGTCTATCTCTGACTCCTCTCTTCCCTTCCTTGACATTTCTGTTTCCATTTCTGGGGATAGACTGGCTACTAATATCCACTATAAACCACTGACTCCCACAGCTACCTAGACTATACATTCTCACACCCTGCTTCCTGTAAAGACTCCAACCCATTCTCTCAGTTCCTCCATCTCTATCGCATATGTTCAGATGAGGCCAACTCTAACAAATAAGCCTCCGAAATGTCCACCTTCTTCCTCCAACAAGGATTCCCCAGCACCAACTGGGTCTGATCCATCTCCCCCAACTTCCGCCCTCACCCCTTCTCTTCCCTCCCACAACAGTGATAGGGTTTCCCTTGTCCTTACCTAAAATCCCACCAGCATCCACATTCCAGAAGATCATCAGACACCATTTCTACCACCTCCAGTGAGATGCCACCACACATATTCCCCTCCCCTCCCTTGTCCCTTGACCATTCCCTCCGGGACACCCTGGTCCACTCTTCCTTCACCCCAACACCTCCTCACAGCCCTACGGCACCTTCCCCTGTAACCAGCGAAGGTGCAACACCTGCCCATTTACTTCCTCCCTTCCCACCATCCAAGGGCCGAAATATACCTTCCAGGTGAAGCAACACTTCATTTGCACTTCCCAGAATCTAGTCTACTGCATTCGCTGCTCACAATGTGGTCTTCTCTATACTGGGGAAATGAAGCGCAGACTTGGCGACCGCTTCGCAGAACATCTACGTTCTGCTCACAAAAAACACCCAAAACTACCTGTTGCCTGCCACTTCAATGCATCACCCTGTTCCCTGGCCAAAATCTCTGTCTCTGGCTTGCTGCAGTTTTCCAGCGAAGCTCAATGCAAGCTGGAAGAACAACGCCTTATTTTCCACTTGGGGACCCTACAGCCCTCCGGACTCAATATTGAGTTCAATAATTTGAGGGCTTAAACTCTCCAAGACCCTACCCCACACATCAGGCCTTGTTATCACATAGCCTGATATTATACACTTCCTACTGTTAGTCACTAACAGTCCCTATTAACAACTATTCATCCTCCAAGATAGTAGGAACTGCTGATGCTGGAGTCTGAGATAACAAGGTGCGCTGGATGAACACAGCAGGCCAGGCAGGATCAGAGGAGCAAGAGAGTTGACGTTTCGGGTCTGGACTCTTGTTCAGAAATGGGGGAGGGGAAGGGGGCTCTGAAATAAATAGAGAGAGGGGGAGGCGATGATAGAAGGTGGATAGTGGAGTAGATAGGTGGAGAGAAGACGGACAGGTGAAGGAGGTGGGGATGAAGCCAGTACAGGTGAGTGTAGGTAGGGAACAAAAACATCAGTTCTGAGGAAGGGTTACCGGACCTGAAACATTAACTCTGTTTTTTCCTTCACAGATGCTGCAGACCTGCTGAGCTTCTCCAGCAACTTTGTTTTTGTTCCTGATTTACAGCATCCGCAGTTCTTTCAGTTTTTATTTAGTGTAAGTAGGGAGTTGGGATGGGGCTTGGTCAGTGAGGAGGGAGGTCTGGGTAGGTGGGAGGGAAGACAGACAGGTCAAGGAGGTGGGCATGAGGCTAGTAGAGGTGAGGTGAGTGTAGGTAGGAAGTGGGGGTGGGGGTTGGTCAGTGAGGTGGGAGAAGCGGATAGGTGGGAGAGAAGACGGACAGGTCAAGGAGGTGGGGATGAAAGGGGTTGCTGGTCTTGGGATAAGGTTGGGGGTGGGGAGATTTTGAAGCTTGTAAAGTCCACATTGAGACCATTGGGTTGTAGGGTTCCAAGGCGGAATATGAGGTGCTGTTTCTCCAGTTTCCAGGTGGCATCGTTGTGGCACTGGAGGAGGCCCAGGATGGACATGTCGTCCAAGGAGTGGGAGGGGGAGTTGAAGTGGTTTGCGACTGGGAGGTGTTGTCATTTGTCACGAACTGAGTGTAGGTGCTCTACAAAGCAGTCTCCAAGCCTCCGCTTTGTTTCCCCGATGTAGAGGAGGCCACAGCGGAAACAGCGGATACAATATATCACGTTAGTGAATGTACAAGTGAACATCTGTTTAATGTGGAAGGTTTTCTTGGGGCCTGGTATGGACGTGAGGGGGGAGGTCAGCCCTCACATCCCCTCCTCGCAATAACAAAGACAGAATTCCCCTTGTCCTCACGTATCACCCCATCAACCTCCG
>NC_063350.1:28104258-28138739 GCF_021869965.1 Rhincodon typus | reverse complement strand
CACTCACCTCACCTCTACAAGCCTCACCCCCCCCCCTTGACCCGTCCATCGTCCCTCCCACCTACTCGCCCCTCCCTCCTCATTGACCAACCCCCATCCCAACTCCCTACCTACACTCACCTTTACTGGCTTCATCCCCGCCTCCTTGACCTGTCCGTCTTCTCTCCACCTATCTGCTCCACTATCCACCTTCTATCATCACCTCCCCCTCTCTCTATTTATTTCAGAGACCCCTTCCCGTCCCCCATTTCTGAAGAATGGTCCAGACCCAAAACGTCAGCTTTCCTGCTCCTCTGATGCTGCCTGGCCTGCTGTGTTCATCCAGCTCCACACCTTGTTATCTCTTTATTCATCCTCCCAGCCAGATCGTTATGAACTCCTTTGTCTATCCAACTGCACGTCTCTCCTTTCGGGCTCTATCTTATCGTTTGTTCCCTACCCCATCCCCCTACCTATTTTCTGCATATAAATGGAAGTTTTCCCAGCTACCATCAGTTCTGAGGAAGGGTCAACGGACCCGAAGCATTAACTCTAATTTTTTTCTTCACAGATGATGTCAGACCTGCTGAGCTTCCAGCAACTTCTGTTTTTGTTCCTGATTTACAGCATCCGCAGTTTTTTTGGTTTTTATTCTGCTTTATTATGAGTAAGCAAGTCAGTTTGAAATCAACATTTACAACAAAATTGCTGAAAAAGCTAAGCAGGTCAGGCAGCGTCTGTGGAGAGAAACAAAGTTTAACAATTCAAATCAAGGACTTTCCATTGAACATTTATTGTCATAAACCAAAATAGATTTGTGGCACTTGCTCAAGATCTCATTGATTGTTATAATTAACTCTGTCAATCAAATTCTGTAACTTGTACACAGCAGTGGGTATTAAATTATCGGATTGGAATTTTTGCACTTTAGTTTCTCAAATCTCATCCTCATTAAAATGCATTTGTAAAAACTCTTTGTGCAAATTAGGTGATTAAAATGTGATTTCAATGAGTGGTAACGTCACCTCAGAATTTCAGTCCCATTCAAGGCTCATCACGGATAGTGCCATCACTCTGATCAGATATCTAATAGACATGGTGCTAATTCTTCTGGTGTGTTTAAACTTTCACCAGAGAGTGTATTTAAGTGTTACACAGCGAATCTTTTCTGTCCCTTATCCAATGATTTTTCTTCCTGTTCTTGCATGGTTACACCTGGTGTCTGTCCAGGAAAACATCTGTGAATCTTCTGTACTGCATCCTTCACCAACATCATATGAAAGTACAGGGCTGAAATACCCATGAAGAGGGCACGAAGTTGTGGCACGAAAAGGGAGACATTGTGACAGGAGCAGATCACCAATGACTTGCTGCATAGTGAGAACTTGCCAGTTATGGACTGGGTAGAAAATTGGCAGACGACTCCAAGAAAATGGGCACAGTTAGGAAAATAATTACTTAAGGGAATAACTGGTCTTGCATTGTTGTGAACCTATTTCTTCCTTGCTCTGACCATCACCCCAACTCCCTGCCACAGCCACTCCTATGTTCCTGACCTGAATTGAAGCAAATGTTGGGATCATGAACCGCCCATCAATACTCAGTTTCCACAGGATTGCTGCCCATTCCACCTGCCCATTTACCTCCTCCCTCCCCAGTATCCAAGGGCCCAAACATACCTTCCAGCTGAAGCAACACTGCATTCGCTGCTCACAATGTGGTCTCCTCTACATTGGGGAAATGAAGCATAGACTTGGCAACCACTTTGCAGAACATCTACATTCTGCTCGCAAAAAAGGACCCTGAACTATCTGTTGCCTGCCACTTCCACGCACCGCCCTGCTCCCTGGCCAATATCTCTGTCTCTGGCTTGCTACAGTGTTCCAGTGAAGCCCAACGCAAGCTGGAAGAACAACACCTCATTTTTCGCTTGGGGACCCTACAGTCCTCTGGACTCAATATTGAGTTCAATAGTTTTAGGGCCTAAACTCTCCCATGTCCCAGCCCCCCACCCCACACACCAGGCTTGTTACCACATAGCCTGCCACTACACACCCCCTGTTGTTAGTCACTAACAGTCCCCATTAACAACTATTCACCCTCCCAGCCTGATCGTTAGCAACTCCTTTATTTGTCCAACTGTCTTTCTCTCTCTTTGGGCTCTATCATATCGTTTACTCCCTACCCCACCCACCTCCCTATTTTCTGCATATAAACTGACATTTTCCCAGCCACCATCAGTTCTGAGGAAGGGTCACTGGACCCGAAAAGTTAACTCTGTTTTCTCCTTCACAGATGCTGCCAGACCTGCTGAGCTTTTCCAGCAACTTAGTTTTTGTTCCACAGGATTGCTGCTGATATCCAGCGGTTCCTAACCTCTCTGGATGTTTCCAATGTATCTAAATTGTCAGACTACTAGTCTGATCTCCAATACTTGATAAGCAGAAATTTCTTCCACCTAAGTATTAGGAAGACAGAAACTGGTTCTCCGATCCCCTTCAGAAATTCCATTATCTAGACACTGTCTCCATTTCTCTTCCAGACAGCTGGCTTAGGCTAAACAATGGTGTTCTCTTTGATCCCAAGAACTATCTTGGCTCTCTTTGGCAAAGGTGAATGACAACCTGGCCAATATTATCCTGTCAATCTTCCTGTGACTTAGCTGCACCATCACAAAGACAACCTTTTCTAAGTTTTGTAACATCACTGTAGTGCACATGTGCTTCAGTTTATCTCTATTGCAACCTTCATGCATACCTTTATTTCTTCCGGGTTTAACTATTCCAGCGCATTCCTGGTTGTTCTCTCTATCTTAGCCCTCTATAAATTTGAGATAATTCAAATATCTGCTACCCACGTCATAACTTGCAATGAGTTCCATTCATTCACCTCCCTAGTGTTTTCTGACCTACATTGACCTCCAACAGAGAAATTTCTCATATTTAAAATTTATATCCTTGTTTTCAAATCTTTTCATGTCCTTGCCTCTCCCTTTCTCTCTGCCATCTCTATCCTGATAATGCATCCTTACACTTTTTATCTCCAGCTTCTCCATCTTTGATTCTTTAAGACATTATTAAAACTTACCTCATTCATCAAGCTTCTAGTTTATCTGGCATACTATCTACTCATGTGACTTAGTTTGTTTTGTTGATAATATTTGTAAAGTGGCTTGGGACATGTTACTACATTAAAGTGCTGTATAAATGGAGGTTCTTAACAAAGTTATGTTTGAGCAATGGATCACTACTGAGTGCAACTTGCTGTCGTTAAGCAGAATCTTATGTCTCTTAAGAATATTCACAGGGCAGGAACGTTTCTAGATCCTAACTCTGCACTTGCCAGCAATGCGCCCATGGGTGTGATTTCTTTTTTTTTGGAGGCACTTTTCTCATTGGTAGCCCTTGTATCACCAGAACAACAGGCCAATTCTGAGGGATCACACAGGGACTCGATCTTAAGGCACTTTCTGGTGGAGTATATTTAATTCTGCAAACTAAAATGTGAGCATAGAAACCCCTCTGCAGCTTGACCTGTGCTGTAGTTATAGCCTGTTGATCCCAGCACCTCCAGTGAGTGGGGGAGTAGCCTCGTGTCACACACAATCTCCTAGTAACCCTCCAGCATACCACTTCCAGGAACCTATCAAGTTTTGATCTTTGCAAGGACCCTGTCCACCATTGGGAAGATTTTGGTGATGTCCCACAACTGAACTCATAGAATTCGTAAAAACTGTACAGTGCAGATAGAGGCCATTGAGCCCATCAAGTCTGCACTGGCTCTATGAAGATTAATCCCACCCAACCCCGTAAACCCCGCATTTACCATGCTCATCTCTGAACGCTATGTGGCAATTTAGCATTGCCAATCCACCTAAACAGCACATCTTTGAACTGTGGGAGGAAACTGGAGCACACGGATGAAACCCACACAGACGCGGGGAGAGTGTGCAAACTTTACACAATCACCCAAGCCTGGAATCAAACCCTGGTCCCTGGAGCTGTGAGGCAGTAATGCTATCCACTGTGCCACTGTGCCCCAATTGTAAATTAATTATTCAAATTGACTACACTGCCTAATGGATAGCCAAAGCCTTTGAATAACTGACTCAAAACCCACATATACAAACTTCCTTCTAGTTCTGCCTTTAAGTCCATGTCTGCAATGACCAGCATGATATTGTCCCTTGTATATAGAAAGATGAATAAACAAAAGCTTTATAAGCAAGCATACTTCATAGATGTGTAAAAGACATTGGTTTAGACCTATCATGCCTGATTGTCATTCAGCAGCACCAGTCTTTTGACAAATTAAAAGCAAAAATGTGGAATTTCAAAAGGAAAATAATTTTGTTTGACAGGTGTTTGCATTCATATGGGAAACAGATGCTAATAGCTTTCTCCCTTATAGGTCATTACCAATCAGGAGCTAATTTTTCCTTAATGTACTAGTCTGTCAATATCCAATTTTCTTTTTAGACTCTGAAAGTTCCCCTGTCAATCAACCATTGCTTCGGGCAATTGGAGGCAACTGAAGCCCCTGAGGGAGCAAGAATTCCAAATTAGTTTTAAATCAGAATTTAGAATATTCATGTTTTCGAACTTCTAACAGTACAATGTTTCTTATCTGGCCTGATAAATATCAATGTGAGGTTTCAAGGTCTTTAGCTGAGCTTTCTGACTAATCTTTCACGTAGTTTGGGCAACCAAAACAATCTCTAGAGGGTTGCAGCAGACGCAGGTTTGAAATTCAAAAACTGAGGCAGTTAATTAATGAACAGACCAAAGGGATTCATTTTAAATAAAGGTGATGATCTGTATTTCTGATGTGGAAGCAAAGCTACATTTCATGAATTTCATAAAGTGCTTTGTCAAATTTTCTGTGCAGTTATTTATTGAAAATGCCAAATTATTCCTTGTCTTCTCCTAAAATGTTTTACAATTTTTTTAAAGAATGAAAATTAATTTTGCTGTGAATGTCATATGATGCTAACTAACTGTATCTTACAGCCATTCAATGAATTCATTTGCGCTTAATTATTTCCTGTAAAACTTATTAAAGGTTATGTTGGAGATAATGAGGAACTTTTTTTGGTGACTGAATTTAAATATGGGAATACAGATAGTTAAATTGGAAAAGATTCAGATTTGATGAAAACTGTGCTAAAGATTGTGATAATTGTGCAGTTCAGCTCTGTCTCATAGCTTACTATTTGTTGCTTCACTAGCCTTAAGGTTGTTGATCGCCGAAAAAAATTGAGCTGCTTTATGCACTGCCAGCAAGTCCAAGTCTGGGATCTTAGACACTCTTGCCCCATGATCGTTCTTAAAGGACATAAGATTCTGCCCAAGAATAGCAGATTGTATTCAGAGGTGATCTATTGTTCAAGCATTATTTCACTAACAACTTTATATAGCACTTTTAATGTAATAATCAGTCCCATCTCACTTTGTTATATTCCAGCTGATGTTATTCCTGGACAAATTAGATTCCAGACAGGAACCTGGCTTGATAGATCATATTTGGACCTTTTCTTTGGTTTTAACAAAGTGATCTCTGACTGAAACATGAGCATGCAATGCTGCAGATTTTGGTTTAACAAAAAGGAGAAGTTTATTAACCAAACAAATGAAGATAAAATAGAATAAACCAAGCTATCCACTTATAATGCAAATTCAAAGATTTTTAAACACACAGTAAAAATATAATCCATTGATCCTAAAATAGCCCTTCCTAAATTGAGAAGGAAAGCAATATCCTATGTTCTTCCCAAAACACACCCGTAGTACTCTACCTAAAAACATCACTCATTGCAATACTCACATCAGAATCCCTGTATCTAGTGCCTTGAAATTAGCTTAGAATTGCAGATAGCTTATTTCTTGACTGTTATATACCTGCTTAAATGTACTCCACTTTAAATAACCTCCTCAGGTTTTATCAAAACTTTTCCGGACTGGGCCAAACACTAACACGTCATTATAAGGTGCCCTAGTTTGCTATGCGTCCTTTCAATCTCAAGAGCACAGATGTTACGTTGATGGGCCTATAGTTTCCTACATTCTGTCTCCCTCCTTTGTTGAATAAAGATGTTGGATGAAATCTTCCTATCCTGTAATGATGCAGGCATTTATGAGAAAATTGGAAAAATCATGTAAGACGGCCAATGAGGAGTTTCCTGATGCCAAGAGCAAGAGATCCCATTTTCAAAGGTATGTGCAAAGACAAAGGGCTGGATGGGGATGGCTGCCAAGAAAGAGAATGTGTACATTTGGCAGTTCTCCAAGGGCAAGTGTAATTTAGACTCATGTAATGCTAAGGATGGCTACCCTTCATACCTTCAATCATTAGTTGCTGCTAGAGAGACATTTGTTCATACAGCTGACGATGAAAAGTAAACATGTAGTTACGAATGCGAGAATATGTTAACAAGTAAGTATCACCCATGGTGTATCTATGTGCTCTCTTCTTCGTTTCCCTCCTACTATGTCTAAGTGCATTGTCAGGGTTCACAGCTGAGATGAAAGCAGACAGAAACTCACTGGACAGAGATAGTATGTTACAAACAGTGTTAACCTCAGAGTTTTGGTTTAGCAATGCCGGGGCATTTGTGGCTAGAGCCTAAACATGCTGAGTGTGCTCTCCCAGAGGCAGGTGCATCCTCCTCACCTTGAATTCCTACAGGGTTGATGATGGCAGCAGGCTGGAGGTGGAAGGAAACCCCTACCACAGCTGGAGTGTCCTGAAAGAAGACTTCTGGGTGGTCTATATGTGGTCTCTCCTCTAGCTGAGTGCATAGTGACACTGCCTATCTCCTTATGTAGAAGGGGCATCTGGAGTAAGCTCAAGGTTCCTTAATCCCCTTACTGTTAGTGCTACAGCAATGGAATGCAACTCTGTGCACATATCCAGCAGACAATGAGTGTGCTGGACCTGGATCTGCATGGCAGCTGTGAACTTGTCCAGACACTTGCATGCCAGAAGCAGCATGGTACAAACAATATTGGTGCCGTCCTGCAACCATTGTGTCAGTTTGCTCAGTGCCTCTGACAAACCTGTCTAATGTCCTGTGTCTGGTTCTGCATTTCTATGAAGTTCAGAATTGTCCACACCATGGGCTTCTCTCCTGCCTGTGGCCGAGCAGGTGCTCTAAGTGCCAGTGCAAGGAGCAGCTGGCACTTAGGAAGGCAAATGCAATTTTAGCATTCAATTCAAGAGTGCTGGAATGCAAGAACAGAAATTTACTGCTGATGCTGTACAAGGCTCTGGTCAGTTAGCATTTCGAATATTATGACCTGTTTTAAGGAAGGATGTGCTGACATTAGAGACTGTGCAGAGGAGGTTTATAAGAACGATCTTGGGGATGAAGGGCTTGTCATATGAGGAGAGGCTGCGGAATCTTGGTCTGTACCTGATGGAGTTTAGAAGGATAAGGGGGAAATTTCATTGAAACTTACAGAATATTGAGCGGCCTGGATAGAGTGGACATGGCAAAAATATTTAGACTAGTAAGAGACACAAGGGCACAGCCTCAGAGTGAAGGGATGACCCTTTAGAACTGAGATGAGGAGAAATTTCTTCGGCCACGGGGTGATGAATTATGGATCTCATTGCCACAGAAGGCTGTGGAGACCCAGTCAAAGAGTATATTTAAGACAGAGATAGACAGGTTCTTGATTAGCAAGGAGTTCAAGGGTTAAGGGAGAAGGCAGGAGAATGGGATGAGAAACATATCAACCATGATCATGGGCCGAATGGTCTATGTTTGTTCAGAAGTGAATAAACAGATGTATTGGTCTTTTTATGGCCAGAATTGTACAGATTCCACTGGTGCTTGTAGGAAACAAAAGTGAGAATGTATTGTAAACAAGGGGTATAAATTTGGATCTATTAAGAGTACAAACACAGTGGTGGACAATGTTTCTTACCTGGTTTTTGGGACATGGATGTTTTGGCATCACTTGAAGAGAAGTCTCTGTCCACATCAGTAAGGATTAGGATCATCTGAGAGGAGCTGAATTTTGATGCCCCACCACCCAAAATGGTTCTCTTCATTCTATTATGGGATTTTTTCCTCCTGGAATGAGACAACAAAGGGATTGAATGAGATTAAAGTTCTTGATTGTGCTGGTGCAGGTGAGGGAAAGTTGATGAATTGTCTCAGGTGAGTGAGTGCAGACAGCATGTGGGGTCAGTTGTCTGGTGGGTTGGGGTGACTGAGAGTGAGCGGGTGAGAGGGAAGACATTGTATGCAATATTGAGTGTGGTAGACCATTACCCTTGGTAATGGAGTAAAGATGGTGGCACTTACCAACGCTTGACCTACTGCATTTTATTTTGCTGACACCAAGGATCACGAGATACCTCAGTAGTGGTGAGAACTTCTGGCTACAGTGAGTGGCAAATCGAGCTAGCATAGGGGTGTGGTAGGTGGTTAGTTGGGTGACTTTTGGATGATAGCATTAAAAAAAAACCCATTGAGCTTCATGGAGAGAGACCGTCCATGAAACTCAATGAAAATGACACCTTTCCAAAATCTGGTAAGATTCACCCCACTATTCCTACACATTTCTGCTGCCTGTTCCACAGTTGAGTGTCGTTGTTAGACAGTTTTCATTTTCTTTTTTAGCTTTGTGTATTTTCAACTTTTGTGGAAAGAAATAGCCTCTGACCTGAAACAGTGGGTTCTTTGGCACCCCATTTCAGGAGTCTACCCAAGATGATGCCAGCTGGATTGAAGCAGTAACTGACCCAGTGCCACTACTTAGCTGTTACCAATCAATGTATACTAGCAGATGAGGTAAATCAGATCTTTTGGCCTAAATTTCCATCACAATGGAGACTGCCTCTGACGTGGCAACAGTGCTAGAAGACATTTGAAATAATAAACACTGCTCCCAAACTCAGCATTTCCCAGTTTCATGGAGCAGGATTGGGGATGGGCAATAGCTCACACATCCGTGGCTCATGGGGACAGCTGGCTATTGAAATCAATGCGAGGAAAAGATTGATGCAGGTACATAAACCCTTTGGAGATGTCCAAATTGTCAAGAAGTGTCATAAATTGTTGAACTGTCAGGAAGTGGCGACCTGTAAAGCATTGTCAACCTGTCAACAAGTGTCAACCTCTCAGGAAGTGGCAAGAACTGTCACTTCCTTTCAAAATGTATTTTAATGAATGATAGAGTTTGAAATAATTGTACAGAGGCTGGTATTCCATCACCAAGTCATTCTTTGTTTAATGTGCACAGTATGCTGGCTATAGCCAGCCAGCTGGGAGTCAGTCCCTGAAAGTGAGGAGATTCTGAATCTCCTGTTTATATACGTCAGCCAGGGCTCCCTGATTGACCCAGGTTAACAACCCCAATCAAGGATCTCATAGTCAATAAGATCCACCTGGTTCTAATCACTACAGTGTTTTTTTTCTCTAAAGACTGTAATCTGCAATGTCGAATTAAAGTAAAAGAACTGTATTTGTTTTTCATTCTGCATGGGTCCTTGTGGAAATTAGATGAGTTGTTATGGTGGATGAAGGGGACAAGATTGGTAGATGGAAGTAGGCACTAAGTTAGCATGGACAGTATGTGGGGGCATGGGGAATATACATAGGGGTTTTGAGGGAGAAGGGGAAGAGTATATGGAGATATATGGAGCCAAGCAAAATAGATAAAGGCTTCAGGTGTCATAGTGAGAATTATTGGGACATATAGGGTATGTGGGAGTAAAGGATGAGAGAGAAGGAATATATTATATTTTACTTTAGTTTTTGATCACTGTGCTGTAGCCCTGAGGCAGGTTTTCCATCCAACCCACTGTGAGAATTGGTAGCCTCATCGGCCCATCTAGGGTTGCCTGGCCAGTCTTCCAATCTATTTCCCCCCAGCCCACCTCACATAGAACTGCAAATTGGAATTGCTGCTATTTTAAAAGGATTGTTAGATTTTAAAAGATTGTGTTCCCTGAACTGTGAAATTTCTTGCTTTGTGCACCTAATCTGAAAAAGACAATCAGGGTTTTGTGTTAAAATGGAACATAATTAAAAAGCTTTGATTCATGGAATTATAATGTGATACAGAAGCACAGGAGGGAGCCATTTAGCCCATCACACCATGCTATCACTTTGAGTAAGCTGTCCAATTAGCCTCACGCCCTGGCCTTTTCTCCACTTGTCTCAGAGAAATGGTAAATATTTCAGATTGTTAAAGTGACTGAACAATTTTTTTTCCTCCCCAGAGAGTTTGGCCCTGTCCTCTCTCCATAGTCCTGGATTTTCCCCCTTGAAATGGTTATCGAATTCGCTTTTCAATGTCATTATTGATTCTGCTTCCCCTCCCATTTGAGATAGCATATTCCAAATCATAACATCTCACTTGTAAACAAAATTCCCATTTTGCCTGGTTGTTTTTCCATTTATCTTCAATCTGTAAACTCTGGCTACTTTCCTTGCTGCCACTGGAAGCAGTTTCTTCATATTTAAGATCTTAAAAAGCCTCTGCAAATGTCTTTCTTTAATCTCAAGGTAGCACTCTGTGATCTTGTTCTAAAAAAGAGTTGCAGCTGAAGCTAAGCAGGGTAAGAGCTGACCTCGGATAAGTCTTCAAAGTTTCTCAAACAAACAAAAAGGCAAAATAAAAATAGATTGTTTCTCATGACCAGGACCAATATTCATTTCTCAGAGTTTTACTTTACAAAATTATGCACCCATGCAGTACACTAACCTCCTGCTCTGTTGAAAATTGATGAAATGCTGTCAACTGAGACAAACAGGTTGAGGAACAGGCCGAACCTTCTGGGTGGGAAACAATCACTCAATCGCTTGAATTATCTGCCACTTCAAATATTTACCATCTGTTTGAAACTAGTAGAAACTGGAAATAAGGTTTGTAATTCTGGAGCTGCAGAATTCATTATGCCACACACTTCACTGTGTTGTATTTAAGCTAAAGTTAAAAGGGGCAATAGCAACTGAAGAAAGTGGCTGGCATGAGAAACCTCCAGGTTTCCTTTGTTATATGTGATGATGTTATTTAGTATACCATTTAACCCATTCATTACATAGCCATCTGTAATCTGGTCTTTTAATATTTTAGATCAAATAAGATGTCTTTAAAATTGCAAATTACTAACTGGACCAACTGGAGATGCAAAGCAGATCTGGAATTGTTTCTAAGAGTAAAATGCACTTTAAGGTTCTGGGTAAGACCCTTAATTTTATTTTTCTTTGCAGATGCCAATCAATCCTTAAAGCATGCTCCTCTATTCAATATGATCCTGGCAGATCCTCTATCTCAATCCCATATACCTGCTTTCTCCTCATACCTCCTGATGCTTTCAAAATCTAAAAATCCATCAATCTCTTTCTTGAACATATTCAGTGATTTGGCCTCCACAGCCTTCATGATAGAGAATTCTACAGTTGCACTACCCTTCGAGTGCAGAAATTCTTCCTCATTTTAGCCTTAAATGGTCTACCCTATATCATGAGACTATGTCCCCTGGTTCTAGACTCCCCAGCCAGGGAGAGCATCCTTCCTGCATCAAGTCTGCCCAGCCCTGTTAGAATTTTATATATTTCCATCAGATCCCCTATCATCCTTCAAAACTCTGGTTTGATTGCACTTATAATCACTAAATTCTCCTCATAGGCCAGTCCTGCTATTCCAGTATCAGGCTAGTGAACATCTGCTGCACTCCCTCTATGGCAAGTATATCCTTTCTTGCGTAGGGAGACTACAACTGCATGCAATAATCCAGGTGTGTTCTCATCAAGGTCCTGCATAACTACAGTAAGATATCCTTACTGAACTCAAATCCTCTTGCAATACCATTTGCTTTCCTACTTGCTTACTGCACCTGCTGGTTTACTTCATTGACTGTTGTACAAGGACACCCAATTCCCTTTATACAGCCACACATCCCAATATATTACTATTTAAATAATGCTCTTCCTTTCTGATTTTCACACCAACATGTAAAAAGTCACATTTAGTCATGTTGTACTGCATCTGCGATGTGTTTGCCTTCTCACTTAACTTGTCTAAGTCATCTTGAAGCCTTCTTTCATTCTCCTCTCAACACATAGTCCCGCCCAGTTTTGCAGAAGCTTGGAAATGTTATATTTAGTTCCCTCTTCAGGTCATTTAGATATACTGTGAAACGCTGTTGTACAAGCATTGATTGTGACAGTACCTCACTAGTCACTGTCTGCTGCTCTCTAATTTTCAACCCATGCCAATATATTACTCCTATTCCATGTGCTTTAACTTTATCAACTAACCTCTTATGAGGGAACTTATCAAGTTTTCTGAAATCTATTGTATATTTCCAGTAATTTTAATTTTTGTTTCCAATATCCAGCATTTACTGTTTCCTTGATAGTTTTATTGAGTTTATTCATTAGAACATGGCACTATGAGTAATCACAACCAACTGTATCACCAGCACAAAGCAGGAATCCTCCTTCCATCTTTCCATTTAATATTTAAGAAAATCTTTACAATCGAGTTTGCATTCTGTTTGTCTTTCCACATCTTTAATGTTCACAGCCATCCTTTACGTACAGGAAATCAAATAGGTAGTTGAGTTTCAACAGCAACAACAGTATGTATAGATGATTGTTTATCACCACTGGACTGCCCTGTTACCCATTTTTTCCAGGGTAGGGTAGCTACCTATTCTAATGTTCCTTTCAAAGTAACTTTCACTGTAGACTGGGCTAATGTGTGTCTTCAGTGAATGGTGCTGATAATGAGGTGGACCTTATTGAACCACATGAACTATGTACATGAGGTACAAATGGTCTTCCAAAGGCTGGGAATGAACACTTCTGGGACCAGGCTAATTATTGGACAGCAATGGGTGGGTGGAGAAGTAATGTGGAAGTGCTCCTATCATAACAGAGAGACTTCAGCACCTCCAAGTCTTCATGGCCTTTAATTTCAGTTGTACAGGGGACAAAGTAGCATAGTGATGATTTTGCTGGAGTTGTCATCCAGAGTGTTGGGCTTACATTCTGGAAACCTGGGCCTGGATTTTTAAATATCTTGGATGGCTGTGCAACATTGCATCACTGTCCTTTATACCCTCCTAATAACACAACTCTGAGTCATTTTCAAAACCTATCTGGCTCACTGCTGTCCTCGGGGGAAGGTTATTTGCCATCCTTACCCAGTTTGCTCTATACCTGACTCCACATCAAAGCAATGTGATTGATTCTAGCTACTCTCTGAAATGGTGTAGTAAGATACTCAGTGTATCAAGCTGCTATAAAAGAAGCACGATGGTGTACTTACTGAAGGTCAAGAAGGCAGTGCAGCAACACCACCTTCTCAAGGGCAGTTAGGGATGGCAATAAATACATGTGATGCTTACACCCAAAAATGAATGTAAAGAAAAAAATGTACAGACCTGATGGCTTGAGTGACATCATGAAAGCCTGTCCAATGACCTGCATTGTTTGGGCAGGCTCATTAGCAATCATTCTCAGTGATGTGATACTGGTGAAATCTAAGCCTTTGCTGTATCCTCTCTGCTGTGTGTCCTGCTGAAGATCACCTGGAATTGCCAATACATCGAAGAAAATCGTTAGTTCTGAAAGTGAACCCTAGGCATCGGAATCATGTGTCTTTTTCTTGTTCATTTTTGCTAAGATTTGGAAGGGGATATTACAACTAACAATTTGTTTAATGTTACTGTAAAGTTTGCACTAATTTTTCTGAACCACAAAAACTGATAACCCTGTTTACATAACCAATTTAAATGGAAAGATGGTCATTGTGGTTTATGCCTCAGACTACTGTTTGATCTGAAAAGAGAATCAGGATGCTTTATCCATTTTATTATGAGGAAGACATGTTTCAAGGGAAAGGAACACTATTTTTGAGTTACTTCGATCTGAGTTTATCAGCAGTTGTCTGTTTGCTGCATATAAACGGGTTGCTTAATCAAATGTTCAGTGACCTGCTGTTCCCTGCTTAATGCCTGCATGTCCCACTAAATATTTTAACAAATGAAAATGTTCAAGTATTCACCCAGATGTCCATGCTGACATAATGCTCAAGGCAGTTGGCTGATAAAAAGCACTGGCTGATAGTAAATGAGGATTTGGAAATGTGTCCTGAGGCTGTAGTATCTATTAAAGAACATCCTGGGCTGTTTTATATGAACATTTGCATACGTTCAGTCAGACCATATCTTCAGACAGATGGGCCATCTGTTACCTTGTATTTACTCAAAACAACATGGCAAATGTGTTAATATTTTACAGCTAAAATGCTACTGAACAGTGTCAATGAATCAGCCTATGTGCAACCAGAATAGCTCAGTAAGTGTTCCAAATTTTGGTTACACCAACTGGAAACTTTTGATGTTTTGTGGGTTGAACCTGAATCGTTTACCAGCTGATATTAGGTATTTTTCTTCCTTTTGTTTAAAATTTATTTAAACCTTTAAATGATTAATGTATAGCTGTTAAAACTCTTTGATATGATTTTGATTACTGCATGTCAAGCACAGATTTTTGAAGGTCTTTATGGTTTGAAGTTTGAGTTATTTGCAAACTGATGTTTGTTCATTTTTCTTTATTTCATTTATCATTTATTTTAATTTATTAATTCTTAAAAAGCCTAGCTCTCTCTTCAATGCCAAGCTGTTAATTGTCTGTAATATGACTTTTAAAGCCCTTTTAAGTAAATGAATCTGATTCCATCGCTGCATATGTGTGATGCACTACAAATGGAAGTTTTGTAAAATGTTATTTTTCTATCCCCTTCTCTTGTCTGCATGAACAGAATTATATTACTATTTTCTTCCTGCACAAGATGATATAATTGATAGCCAATGCACTAGCTTGAGAAATCATGACTAGAGTTGTTTTTATTAGACCTGAGGGAGTCACCATGGGACATTAATCAGTTAGTACCAACAAATTGGATCATCTATCTGGAGGGCTTAGCACGATGCAGTTCCTGCATTTTTCACTGAATTTTAACATTTCTTTACTATTTTTACCAGATTTTTTTGCCTTTTTTTTCTCTCCTCATCTGCTCTCCTAGAATTGATGAGCCTGGTACCTCATTTAAATAGGCATTATTCATATATGTGCTTTGGTTGTCAGGGATCTATTCAAATATTACAGTTAAACCTGATCATGTCCGAATTTGATGCCCACATAAGTGCATTCTTACACAAGATTATTCCAGTGCAATTGTGAATGGGAACCCTGGCTGACATTTACCTCCTTAAACCAGGACATCTGAAGCACGTTGTAGAGCTTCTACCATCACTCAACATAGATCAACTATGTTACTTAGGCTTAAGGATTGAACCTGTGATTTTCCTGATCTGTGTGCTTCAGCTACTTACTGGGCGAATTTAATAAGTCACTGAGAAAGTTGTGTTTCATTGCATTTAATTGCTAAGGAAGCTCATAGGATATGACAACACACCATTTAATCTATCAAGACTATGCAGCTATTTTTCTCCATTCAAGCCATCATTTTTACTCCTACTCTTATTTTCTGTTTCATGCCTTTTAATGTTACACTTTTTTCAAATGATTGCCTAATTATCTTCCAAAATAAGCTATTGACTCTGTTAAACAGCAGTTTATGACAGAGAATTCCATATTTAATGACCTTCTGTGCAAATTTTTCTTCTCCAATTCCTTCTTAGTTCTTTAAAATTGAGTTACTTTCTGGCAATGTGACACAACTCAAGATTTGTAAGACAAGCAATGGTATGTGGAGACTTTCTATTAGCATTAGAGGTTGTAACTTGCACTGTATGTCAACATGATTAGAAATAATGCGACTCATGTTTTTGGTTTTAGTTTTGAATTTACATTTTAATGACATATATTTATACACTATGTGTTGTTTTGTAAAGAAGACATGCTGTCCCATAATTTTTGTGTTCTTGGATATATAAGAACTATGTCACTGGCAATGGTTATAATTCTGGTCAAGACCACTACAGCACAGATCAGACTTGTGTTCCTGTTAATACCTATGTTAATAGATTAAAACCGTATATCAGCATGTTCAATATCTGCATGAAAGGACTTAAAGCATGCAAAAAATCAAAGAACTGCAGATGCTGGAAATGAAAAACAAAATCAGGAATTGCTGGAAAATCTCAGCAGATCAGGCAGTATCTTTGGAGAGAAAACAAAGTTAATGTTTCGAGTCCAGTGACCCTTCTCCAGAACTGAAGAAGTTCTAGTTGAACTAGTCTGAACTCGTTATGAAGAAGGGTCACTGGATCCAAAACATTAACTCTGCTTTCTTTTCACAGATGCTGGCTGACCTGCTGGGTTTCTCCAACAATTTCTGACTGAATGCATGCATTTATTTGGTGAGAAGGTCTAAATCTCTATCTGTACAAACTGAATTTAGCCTATATTTTTTGTAGCTGGCATTAAAAAAAATCCACTGTTTAAATTCTTTAGTTGCTTTAAGCAGAGCTTTTATTTTCTAGGGTTCCTGTGATAGAGCAGTTTAACAAAGGAAAACAAAAAGAACGGAAGAGAAGTACAGCACAGGAAAAGGCCCTTTGGCCCTACAAGCCTGTGCCAATCATCATGCCCTAACTAAACTAGTTATGCCCTTATTCAGTCCGTATCTCTCTATTCCCTCCCTATTCATGTAACCTTCCAGGTACCTTTTAAATGTAGCCAATGTGCCTGCTTCCACCATCTCTTCTGACAGTGCATTCCCGGTTCCTACCACTCTCTGCGTGAAAAATGTCCCTCACACATCTCCCTTAAACTTTCCCCCTCTCACCTTGAACCTGTGCCCCCTTGTAATTGAAACATCAACCCTGGGAAAAAGCCTCCGGTGATCCACTCTATTTACGCCTCTCATAATTTTGTAGACCTCTATCAAGTCTCCCCTCAGCTACCGTCTTTCCAGTGAAAAAAATCCTGGTCTTTTTAACCTTTCCTCATAACCTCAAGGCCGGGCAACATCCTGGTGAACCTTCTCTTCACTCTCTCCAAAGCTTCCACATCCTTCTGGTAGTGTGGCAATCAAAACTGTACACAATACTCCAAAAACAGCCTAACAAGGGTTTTACATAGCTGCAACATGGTTTACCAACTCTTGTACTCCATCCCTTGGCCAATGAAGGCAAGCATGCCATATGTCTTCTTAATCACCTTGGCCACTTGTGTTGCCACTTTTAGGGAACTGGGGACCTGCACCCCCAGATCCGTCTGTGTGTTAATGTTCCTGCGGGTTCTGCCATTTACAGTATAATTCACAACTAAATTTGAGCTTCTAAAGTGCATCACCTCGCATTTGTCTGGATTAAACTCCATCTGCCATTTCTGTGGCCAAGTTGCCAATCTATCCAAATCCTGTTGTATCCTTT
This sequence comes from Rhincodon typus, assembly GCF_021869965.1. Taxonomy (NCBI): domain Eukaryota; kingdom Metazoa; phylum Chordata; class Chondrichthyes; order Orectolobiformes; family Rhincodontidae; genus Rhincodon; species Rhincodon typus. The sequence goes on along the minus strand of NC_063350.1, from coordinate 28,121,390 downwards.
CACAATCGTCAGCACTATCAGCAACTCCACAATCTTTGTATCATCAGCAAATTTACTTATCAGACCACCCACATTTACCTCCAGATCATTTATATATACCACAAACAACAGAGGACCTAAGACTGATCCCTGTAGAACACCACTAGTTACTGGCCTCCATTCTGAAAAACACCCTTCCACCACTACCCTCTGTCTTCTATGACCAGGCCAGTTTTGTATCCATCTAGCCAGCCCACCCTGAATCCAATGTGATTTTAGTTTTTGTACCAATCTGTCCTGTGGGACTTTATCAAATACCTTACTAAAGTTCATATAAGCTACATCCACAGCCCTTCCCTCATCAATTATCTTTGTCACCGCTTCAAAAAATTCAATCAGATTGATGAGGCATGATCTTCCCTATATAAAACCGTGCTGCCTGACAATAACTAGTCCATTTTCTTCCAAATGTGCATATATCTTGTTCCACAGTATCTTCTCCAAGAGCTTCCCTACCACAGACATCAGGCTCGCTGGCCTGTAATTATCTGGAATATCCCAACTTCCTTTCTTAAACAAGGGGACTAGATTGGCTCATTTCCAGTCCTCTGGGACCTCGCCTGTAGTCAAAGATGATGTGAAGATATCTGCTAATGCCCCAACTATTTCTTCCCTTGCTCTCACAGAAACCTGGCATAGATCCCATCTGGTCCTGGGGACTTGTCTACCTTAATGCAATTTAGGATACCCAAAAGTTCCTCCTTCAATATATTGACATTCTCTAGAGTATTCACACAATCATCCCTGACGTCAACATCAGTCATGTCCTTCTCCTTGGTGAATACCAATACAAAGCACTCATTAAGGATCTCTCCCACTTCCTGTGGCTCCACGCATAACTTCCCTCCTTTATCCTTGAGTGGGCCTACTCTTTCCCTTGTTACCCTCTTTCTTCTAATAAATGCATTAAAAGCTTTGGGATTTTCCTTGACACATTTCACGGCCCCTTTTAGCCTATCTAATTCAGCATTTAAGTTCCTTCCTAATTTCTCTCTACTCCTCAAGGTCTTTGTCAGTTTGTAGCTGTTTAGACCTATTGTATGCTTCCTTTTTCCTTTTGACTAAGCTTACAATTTCCCTTGTTATTCATGGTTCCTGACTCCTGCCATTCCAATCCTTCTGTTTTGCAGGGATATGCATGTCCTGCATTTTAATCAACTGGTCTTTAAAAGCCTCCCACATGCTGAAACTGGATCTTCATTAAGTAACTCAGCTGGGCCTTTTTCTGTTGGGAGAATATAAATTCATCTAACAAGTTCAATTCTGTCTAGGACTGAGTGCATGCATTTGTTGGGTAAGGAAGTTGAAAGGCCGAATCTTTTATTTTTTGGTTAAGTGCCAATTTCATTGAGTTTTATGGATGGTTCAGTCCGTGAGGCCTGGTGAATTTTCTTATGCTATAATCCCAAACATGCCTCATTAACTACCTATACCACCCCTGTAGCACCCCTCGTGTCCAATGCTAGCCCACTTCAAACCCGGAAGGACTTGCCACTGCCAGGATATCTTAGAATAGACCGGATTTCTGGGACCCATGCCATCTTTAAAAGACTGTTTTGCTCCCAGGCAATCGCTGCCAGTCCAGAGTTGGCTTATACACTTTTCCCCCGATGTGGCAGATAAGGGGAAATTGGCATCCTGCTTTGTGGACAGGCACCTGGGCAGGGTAGAGCAGAGTAGGGATACGTCCGCTTCCCCCAGGACGGCAGAAGAGGCCACATCTTCAGACCGTGCCAGCCTGGTCTGGGTTTGCCATCCAGGTCATTGCAGTCTCATCTCCCTGGAGAAATTCCCAGCAGTGAAGGCAGAAGGTCAATGACATTCTCCACTCTGCCAGGGGTATTGCCACTATCTTCTCTCTGCTACCTCACACTCACTGTATCTCTGCTCCTGCATCCACCTCCCACCAGGGTTCATACTGGACCTGTCTCACTACATGCAACATGTTCCTTCACTCATTCTCACCCACCACAACCCCTCCCTCCTTACCCTGTATGGCCCCTGCTCTTGCCTACTTAACTGCTCAGGATGCCTCACACTTTTCCTGCACCATTACAAGTACTAATAACAATGCCTTCCACTTTCATCCCAGTCATTACCTCTTCTCTTATTCTGTGAAAAATAGCAGCCCACAATAGGGCAGAAAGAGCCAAGATGTGTGGTGGGCTGCTTAACATTCAGTCGCTCACCTACTATGAGGAGAGAGTCCTGACCTTTACTGCACTGAGTGGCAGAATAAATGTGCAAACGACGTGGACAGATAATGAAGGCTGCCTTTGGCGTACTGTACCGGACCCCCTAGCTGAAGGCTGTCTTAACTGAGGATTGTTGACAACCATGAGAAACTTCCTGCAGTAAATGGTAAGACATAACAGAAGTACAATGAAATGGAAGCCCTGGCTGAAGGGGCAAAACGTAAAAAGGCAAGACAAAGATGCTGTGAGCATCCAGGTATGCTGAAAGTTAATGCGTGCTAAGAGACTGAGCAAACAACCCAGAGATACAACATAAAAACTAAAGACCTATGGATGCTGTAAATCAGGAACAAAAGCAGAAGTTGCTGGAAAAGCTCAGCAGGTTTGGCAGCATCTGTGAAGAGAAATCAGAGATAACATTTTGGATCTGATGACCCTTCCTCTGAACAGACCCATCCTGAAGAAGAGTCACAGGACCCGAAACGTTAACTCTGATTTTTCTTCACAGATGCTGCCAGACCTGCTGAGCTTTTCCAGCAACTTCTATTTTTGTAACCCGGGGATACAGCTTGGTCCAACCTGTAAGTTGGGTGTGCGCTCTTTTTGCAGAATGCTCTGATTATATACACAACGTACTACTCTGGAAACTGTCCTGAATATGTGCTATAATTTCTTCTTCATGGCTACTCTGTCAATTTGATTTTCCAATTCACATGAAGATTAAAATCACTGTTGATTAATGTACTGCTTTTTTTTATACAGTCTCAGGATCTCCTCATTTAATCTCTGTCCTATAGTGTAGCTACTGTAAGGGGGCCTGCAGTGATCTCCCGCTGGTGTTCCTTGTTATTTCTTACCTCCATCCATATGAATTCTACATCTCCCAATCCAAGATTATGTCTTGCTATCAAACAGAGATGACTGTAAAACAATATTCTGACCAGCATGAAAATCATAAGGATCCTTTCAGCAACCTGTGAAAAGGAACCACAGAACTGCCTTCCAGCTTTCCTTCAACTATAACCTTGTTTTTCCTGTCTGTTTGTCTGTCCAGGTGTGTGTTTAAGGGAGAGTTGTTAAGGGGATTAGAGTTGAAATTTGTTGCGTTATATGCCAATGGTTTGTGACTGTTTAACTGCAGCTAATGTCTAATTATGTGTAATAAATAGAAACATTGTCTGCACTTTCTATCAACTGTAATCTGAATATCAGTTGGATTAAGGAATTTTGTATACTGTACTTATTTTAGAACTTTTAATGTATGTGATGGCTTGGACAATAGCTGGGTTTGATTTCCAGCACACTGCCCCAATGACTCATAACATGGGGGTGAAAGGCAGATAAGTCCCTTGGATTTGATAACTTGCATCCTAGGATATTAAATGAAACATTTGCATAGTTGGTGGAGACACTGGCAGTGATCTTCCAAGAATCCTTAGATGCTGGAGAAATCCCAGGGGATTGGAATAAGGATGTGCAAGATAACAGGTCATTATAGGCCACTTAGCTTAACATCTGTCATCAGGAAAATGTTAGAGTTGATTCGAAAGACTATAATAAAATGCATAGAGTAATCAAGCAGACAATTTGATGATGACTCAATGGCTTCATGAAAGGGAAATCTTTGAGGAGGTAACAAGCGGGTTAAATAAAAAGAAATCAATAGATATTTGGATTTCCAAAAGGCATTTGATAAGGTCACCCCTATTAGGCTGTTTAATAAGATAACAGCCTGTGGTGTTGGGGTTCATATGTTAGCATTGATAGAAGATTGGCATTTTTCAGATGGCAACCTGTAATTAGTGGCATGCAGGAAGCAATGCTGGGGCCACAGTTTTTTACCAACATATATCATTGACTTGGATGAGTGAAGTGAATGTACTGTCGCTACGTTTGCAGACGACTTAAAAATAGATGGGAAGTTATTAAGTGAGGATGACAAAGAGTCGACGGAGGGATATAGACAGGTTAAGAGTGGGCAAAACTTGACCATTGGAATAAATGTGAGAAACTATAAGATTATGCACTTTGGCAGGAAGAATTATGGAATTGAATATTATTTAAATAGAGAAAGACTGCAGGTAACAGGGAAGAAAAATGAAATTTTGAACTTTATTCAAAGAAAATGCAATATAAAAATAGGGAAGACTTGCTAAAACTATACAAGGCACATGTCAGAACATTCCTAGAATACTGTGAACGGTCTTGATATATATACTGGCATTGGAAGTAGCCCAGAGAAGGTTCATCTGGGAATGGAAGAATTTTCTTGTGAGTGGATGTTGTGTATGTTGATACTGTACTCATTAGGTTTTAGAAGAATATGAGACAACCTTCATGAAATGTATAAGATTCTTAGGAGACTTGAGAGAGTAGATCTGAAAAGCTTGTTTCCTATTGTGGGAGACCCGGACCAGAGGACATAATTTCAGAGTAAGAAATCACTTATTTAAGTCTTAGCTGTGAAGGAATTTCTCCTGTCAATGGAGAATCTGAGGAAAGCTTTTCCACAGAAAATGGTTGATACTGGTTTGCTAAGAGTATTCGATGTTTAAAAATAAGGGAACCAAAAAGTCTGGGGTAAGGCAAGAAACTGGAGTTGAGGATTATCAGCTCAGCAATGATTTTATTGAATAATAGAGCAGACTTGAGGGGCCAAATGGCTAACATCTGCTCTTACACCTTATTGTCTTAAGGTAAGTCTTTTTTTAGAGTTTCCTTATGTCATTTGTACTGATCATAGTGATGTTGCTTGTTCTAAACCAGTTCCCCATATAAAGTCTGTTTTGGGATTCTGTATTCAACTTCATGAGAGATGTGGTCTGTATCTAAGTTGAATTTCCTGGACAGTGGTATCCATGCTGTTGAGCCCAGCATTATGTTTAACCATCTGAATTGCAGTAAAACAGTGTTGACATGATTTGTTCAATTGCAGCAATTTACTCAAGCTCTAGTCTCAGAGAGATAGATTTTGACTTTGGCCTATTGAGTTAAAGACCTCTTTGCAATTTCTCTCAATTTAATTTCAACTGAAGCCATGTGTTGTTGTGACATCTGAGATTTGCAGAATGACAGTGCAACTGTTCCTTTGTCAGCCCTTTAATGCTAATCCTTATGCCAGCTTTCCACAGATGTAACTGAGATGCTGTGTTATGATGAGGGGTCATTATTTCCCCAAAACATCAACTCTCTTTCTCCCTACAGATATTGTCAGACCGGCTGTGTATTTTCAGCATTTTCTGTTTTTCTCTGTTTTCCTTTTTAAGGTTTCCAGCATCTGCAGAATTTTGCTTTTGTTCTTTCAGGTCCAAACATGTTCAAAATCATCACCTCAAATGTCCTTGTCAGATGCCCAACAGTCTGTCACCTCTGTGCTAAAGTCACCAGAGTCACACCTCATAGGAGTACCGGAATAAGAACGTGTTAATGTTAGCCACTAGTGATTTTCTCTAGCATAGCCATCACTTTCTGGATACGTTGATGCATATATTGGTAATTATCTTGTATGGAATTCTTGGTACGTAGAATTTTTTTTATTCATTCACTGGACGTGGATGTCTCTGGCTAGGTCAGCATTTATTGCCATCCGTAATTGCCCAATTAAGAGTCAAGCACAGAGCTGTGGGTCTGGAGTCTGGGGTCTGGAGGTAAGGATGGCAGTTTCCTTCCCGAAAGGATATTAGTGAACCAGATGGATTTTTCCTGACAATTCACAATAGATCCATGCTCATCATGAGACTCTTAATTCTAGATTTTTTTGTAAATTGAATTCAAATCCACCATCTGCCATGGCAGGATTCAAACCCAGGTGCCTGGAACATTACCTCTCTGGATTAACAGTCCAGTGATAATACCACTAGGCTAACACCACCCCATTATATTTTGTAAATATTCTTTAACCTGGGAAATATGATTTAGTTGAAAAATTGCATTCGACTCAGTTGCCTGCAAGCTTAAAATAGTTAAGCTTGATGTTTGAAAGAACTGTTGATGCATTGTGTAGAAATGATTTAGCTGAAATATTCTTGACTGCACTCCTGTCAAAGAGCTCATGCAGCAGACAAGATAGGTGTTTTTCTCTTCGTGTCATCTTGTTTCTTCCAGTTTATTTGTCTCCAGTGCCTTTGCACCTTTGTCCACAAGTGGTTCGATGAATTGGCCTCTTTGTATGACAAAGCCGTGAAGCATGCAGCATACTATACCAGCCCTGACATACTCTTGAGATTGCACAGCAGGACACCTCTAGACCGATTTTGACAGTGAAAGTGTGTGAGTGAATACTGAAGATTTTCTGTATCAGGGCTGCAGCGGATCGGGACTTAATGTATATCACATGTACACAAGTTCCTGGCAGGAACAGGTCATCAGCAACATCTGCAGGAAACAATCCCTTGTTTTGAAAGATGGCTGTGAATGGGACTGTGGCCTCAAAAGTCTTTGTGTCAAGATCTTTCCAGGCTGGAGTGGATGATGTATCTAACATCCCATAGTTTGCTGTTCACTGTTGCATCAGAGAAGTGCCAGACACTCTTTATGCCAGGGGAAAAGAGTTCATTTTGCTGTCACTGATCAGAGAAAGGCAGGCAAAGTGTGCATGTAGCTTTGCCAGAATGTGGGACTTCCCCGTGGTGCAGGGTGTCATCGATTGCACACGTGTGGCTTGTCTCACCTAAATGCCAGCAAATGCCACAAAGCTAAAGTTACTGTTCACTGTTGTGGTATGACCTTGCACAACATACCATGTGAATGTAACTTCACTATGTGCAGTCATGATGCATTCATTCTGCACCAGTCTACCCTAGTTCCCTTCCTTTATTCTTTCCTGGGATGGGGGTGTTATTGGCAAAGAAAGCATTTGCTGCCCATCCTTAATTTCCCTTGAACTGAATAGTTCAGTAGGCAATTTCTGAGGACAGTTAAGAGTCAACGATATTGCTGTGATTCTGGATGCACATCCAGGTAAGGATGACATATTTCCTTCCCTGAAGAACATTTGAGAATGAGATGGGTTTTTACAACAATTGACAATCTTTACAGGATTGTCATTAGGGTAGCTTTTAATTCAAGATTTAGTTGAATTTAAATTTCACTCTCTGCTGTGGGTGTATTTAAATCCATGATCCCAGAGCATCAGCCTGGGGCTCCAGATTAGTCGTCCAGCAAGATTACAATTATGCCACCATCTCTCCCTTATATTATCTATTAATCATTCAGTGATTACGTCTGACCAAACAGTGACTACTGGGTGACAAGGACTGAACAATTTACGACTGAACGTTGCAATCAAAGTGCAACCCAACTCCACATACCTGGCACGCATACACTGAGAGCCTGCTGCATAAGTGGCACATCTGAGAAGACCATCAGCACTACGAAGCAGTGAGCATAGTGTCTTGACCATTGGAGGATACCTCTAGTACTCCCTTGTGAGAGTGCCTCAATTCATGGTAATTTGTTGTCAATCACCAGACCAAGATGAGGGCACATCTAGGGTTATATCAAACACTCACAATGTGGTCTCCTCTACATTGGGGAGACAAAATGGTGACCTCTTTGCGGAACACCTACATTCTGTCCGTAAAAATGACCCTGATCTTCCAGTTGCTTGCCATTTCAACACACTACTGTGTTCCCTGGCCAACATCTCTGTCTCGGGCTTGTTACCGTGCTTCAGTGAAGCTCAGTACAAGCTGGAGGAACAATATCTCAGTTTCCATTTTGGGACCCTGCAGCCTTCAGGACTCAGTATTGAATTCAATAATTTTAAAACCTTTATACCTTCCCTTATGTCTTTTAGCCACCCCCATACTCTGGCCTTGTCATGACATGGGCTGCTTTCAGCACAACCAACCCATTTGTCACCTATGTGTGGTCCCCATTGATGTTCCTTTCTGAACATACTATCATCCATACAACAATGTTGCTGGAAAAGCTCAGCAGGTCTGGCAGCATCTGTGAAGGTAAAAAACAGAGTTAACATTTCGGGCCTGGTGACCCTTCCTCAGGACCGGTCACCGGGCTCGAAACGTTAACTCTGTTTTTTCCTTCACAGATGCTGCCAGACCTGCTGAGCTTTTCCAGCAACTTTATTTTTGTTCCTGATTTACATCATCGGCAGTTCTTTTGGTTTTTATATACTATTGTCCATCCCTTTGTCTCCCTAGCTGTTGTTCTCTCTCTCTCTGACCTCCATCTCCACCTATCTGCTCACTCCTTTTTCCATCTCCACCCCAGCTCCAATCCCTGTATTTAGTGTAAATACCACCTTTTCCTAGCTACTATCAAACCTGAGCATGGATCGTCTGTCTCGAAATGTTAACACTGCTTTCTCTCCATAGATGCTGCCAGACCTGCTGAACTTCTCCAACAATTTGTTTTGGGTCATATTGAATACTTCAGGGGGTGGAGGAAGGAGAGGATAATAGGAAGATAGCAACATATCCAGTAAGCCTATCTATGACTACCTCATTGATTCTGTTTCCAATGAACACAACTGCAAATCAGTATTTAGTAAAGGTCTGACTGCACCTTATTTTGGTCTGTGGCATAGCATCCTCTTGGCCATAATATTGAAATTGAACAAGGATTCCATTTCAACATTGTTCAACAAGAACACCCAACATACCACACAATGCACAACTAATTTCTCTTCTGCATTTGCTCATTGCTTGTTTTGCAGTGTGCCTTACCTGCCATTGAGCTTTCAGGTAGTAGCTGCAACATGACATTGGCATGGTTGGTGGAAAGCTGCTGACGTTCAGGGAAGAGTAAACATGGTCTTGCTGGATGAGCTCAAGCAGCGGTTGGCCATTACGGCCCAGTTTTTGTACTGCACTACCTTGGTGTGAAGGATAGAATGGCCTTGGGAGGAGGACATATGCTTCCATTGAATCATTGGCAGAAGCTCAGAATGACCAGACCAAGATGAGGACACATCTAAGGTTATTTTGAACACTCACAATGTGGCCTCCTGTCATTCTGAGAGAGTTGATGCACCATGAAGCCACTGTTCTGCCTCAAAGTGGTACGTTAGCATTCCTTATCATCTTCTGGAGCACAGACTGCTGTCAGATTCAAAAAGCAGCTTGTGAACTGGAATTTTCTACCATAATGGCAGCAAACTTTATCCACATGATAACACATTGTGATTGGAAGACTTCATTTTCAAAATCCATTGTAGCACGTAGACATTAGGGACTTCTGCTTATGCTTCAATGGAAGCTGCATTATGACTGGGTCCACAAAGGTTCTCATTCAGTTATTCATCGTGGAAAGGATGAGCTCCAAGCATTGTACAAAGTCCTGTGCCAAGCTGGTGTTTCACTCTTCCACCCTGCTGGACAGTGACAACAGACTTTCTGAGAGGCCAATCATTGCACTAACCATTTCAATGTACATGACCATCAGCATTTTCCTGTCCCATGAAATTCGTCATTTGAACTCTCTGCTGCAAAGCTCATGTTCAACCTTGTTTTCCAGGAAGCTCCCATCTACACTATACTTCTCCCTGCCTTGGCTACCGGCTGCTGCACCCAGGGAATCACCACATTGGATCCCGTGTCTGTGCTACCCTCTAAAGTATGCACAGTATTAGAATCTGAGGTAGTGACCACTTAAGTGTGAGATTGAGTGACAGTATTTCTTTATTATCAGTGCCCTGTTTATCTTGGCCTTTACACTCCCACACCACTGTCTGACCAGGAGAAAGACACAGAGATCGAGTTGTGCTGATGGGAGGTAGGAAAATTAAAGCACCATAGGGAAAATTAAAAGATGCATGTTGACACCAACTGAAGTTCCTGTATCAGAAGAGATTGGGGGATGAGGGAGAATTGGGATGTGAGAAGGTGCAGTAAGTTGAAACATACCATCATCTTTTATGGCCTCAGTCTTGTGATTGTTCAGGACCTCAGTGACAGCTTATCCAATTATGGCAACTACCATCTTTACCATCTTCACCACTTGGGTGTGGATAAGTAAGCTGTCGTCATCCTTTACTTTTTTAGGTTTTGCGATTTAGAATCACTTTTGAGTTCCCAGAGAGAATGCATCTCTGAGTGGCTGTAGTGGGTTTTGGTGATGTGGCTGTTATAGTTACTTAGCTAATGTGTGCAGTCTGAGAGATGTAGGTGCCATACATGCAAGGTTAAGGTGAAGCTGTATACAGATTTTATTAGTGGAATGAGTGAAGGATATTTGTTGAATTGAGCAGTAGTGTGGCCAGTGATTCATTGATAATGAATCATTTGACCACTTGTGAAGTCATTAAACTTTGTGTGACACTAAATTCAGATCTGGATTTGATAAATAACCTCTGTGACTTACGGTGGCACGATGGCTTAGTGGTTAACACTGCTGCCTCACAGCACCAGGGACCCAGGTTCAATTCCAGCCTTAGGTGACTATCTGACTGGAGTTTGCCATTTTCCCCATGTCTGCTTCGGTTTCCTCCCACAGTCCAAGGATGTGTAGGTAAGGTGAATTGGTCATGCTAAGTTGTGCCCAGGGATATGCAGGTTCGGTGGATTGGCCATGGGGCTTACAGGGTTAGGGTAGGGGGATGAGTCTGGGTAGAATGCTCTTTGGAGAGTTGGTGTGGACTTGTTGTGCTGAATGGCCTGTTTCCACATTGTAGAGATTCCATGACTCTCTACTTGCAGAGAGACGACTTGTCCCTTGTGAACACAAGATGTCTCTGATGCTGTCAATCTCTTATACCAGGGTCTGAGTGCAGCATCAAAACACCTGGAAGCCCATCCTACATATAGTGCACCATTTTCTCTGTTCCTGTAGGTCAAACACTCTATGAAGATGACTTCTAATACTTGCTCCAGCCAGAATACATTGACCCAATAAGAGTTTTAGGCTAGCTTTAATTAGTGCAGGCTAGCTCTGAGTGCATGAATTTGAGCCATTTTTGAGGTGTGTAGCTATTCAGCAGCATATTTAGCATTGGGTGCATGTCAATATCATGTAAATTATCAGGCTGCACAAAGTTTGCATGCTGCCTGCATTAATTTGAATTGACGTGGATTAATTGAGCATTATGGTTCCCATGCCAATTTTGGGAGGCTAATTCTAGCACTTTATCAATCATATATGCAAAAATATCAAATGTAAACTGAAAATATAAAAATTAAATGTAGTAGTATGTATGTAGAGAACATTTATTTATTTGAATAATTCATATTCTAATTTATATTTCACTTTCGAGCAGAAATAATACTCCATGGGTTCACAGGAAAAGTAATGTATTACTTTTTTGCGCTGAAGACAGAACTACTCAGTGACAATGCTGAAAATTAACATGAAGAGACAATGCAATAAATCAGAGGCTGACTTTAATAACAGCAGAAATTAAGTGTGATCAGTAGGACATGTCAATAGACCATGCAGCAGAAGATAGCCTCTATATTTTTACTGTTTAATAACTTGCAGTCTATAGCCACTGTAACTCTGTGCCATTTATGTGACTAAGGAAAAAAAGACTCTTGCATTGTTAGACATTTTATCACACCTATTTTTTAAAAAACTTTGCATCTTAAATATGAGCCAGCAACACTGTGTCATTACGGCAGTTAAATTCAATTTATTCATGAGGAAAGGGCATTTATAATCACCACCAATAAAAAGAAACTGAGAAGAGCTGGTAATGCTATCATTATATATGTGTACCCAATAAAAGCACCTGAACTCAAGCTTTATAATTGAACATAATGCAGTAAATCACAATGAAGTATTGACTGTTCCAGATAAGAGATTTTTTTCTCTTTCAGTGACCTTGTATTCTTCCTTTTAATAGATTTTCCACTGCCCTGAGGTTTGCTGTGGGCTGCTGATTTTGTTAATTGGAAGACATGTTGAAAAATAGCTGCAATGCTTCTGGATATGTACTGACGAGCAGTTTTTCTCCATGCATTCAAACTCCATGGCAAGTCCATGTCAGTCTATGTCATACTTATTACTAACACTCTGTCATTGGATTCTGGTTGTGTCTTGTGCGATACCTGAAGGTCACAATCAACCTTTAAACTGACAATTATGAAACATCGTCACTCCAGACTGATGTTAATCTGGATAACATTTTCTGGTCTGTTAATCAAAAATGTAATGAAAATGTGTGCTGCTGCAAGTGAGAATTTCAATTACATCATTGGAATACATTAGATAGTATTTGTAATGTTGACATTTGTTGTTTAAATTGTCTGGTCAAGTGATTACACCTATTCACTGGGCCTTAACAAATATTGTTGTGCAAGTATTAAACAATTGGGTTATAAACTTTTCTGAATCATGTATTTGGTGGTATATTCTATTCAGCTGATTCCAGGAGAGTTTTCTGAAATATTTGAGAGGAATTATGCACATTCTCTAGAAAATTCTATGTTACGTATTATACATGATAAATGTGGCATTGTTGTCATGCCAAGCAATTGTAATTCTCCAAACATTTATTTGTATTCATGATTGTTGCTATTTTGTACAAGTTCTGAGATGCAATAAGAACGATTATGACAATTAAAATACACAATCAGAAAGCAAAAAGAAAACATTCTTAGGGGTAAGAGCAAAATATTATGAAATTAATGAACTATATCAGGGAGAGTACAGAGGTTTGGTGCCACCTCTCTGTAAGGGGTTGACTTCTTTATTTCATCAGGAGACCTGATAGCAGGATTACCATCTGCTACCATGTCCACAGTTGGCACATCTTCAGATTAAAATAAAAGAAAGATAAGAATATAAAAGCACAGAGTGGGAGGAGATCATATAGCCCAATGGACATTCAATAAGATCATGGCTGAACTTCTACGTAACTCTATTTTCTCATTCTAAGCCCATTCTCTTAGTATCCAGAAATCTATCAACATACACTGTTCGATGTCATATCTTTCAGTGACAGTCTGAGTTACAGGAGTAGACTCAAAATAAGCCTTTTATTTGTATAGTACTGATACTGCATGCTGCACAAAAAAGGCACATGGTCACAATCAGTTCCAACACAGTTATGTGGTTTAACACATTCCAATTAAAATTTATATATGTTAAAAAAAGAGAGAGGAAAAGAAATTCAGATTTGTGGTTGTCGTTACCATTTGTTATCTGGTTTAAATCCTTCTATGAACGAATTTCGTTCTATAATTACTGATTAAACAATTAATAACGTGAAATCTGGAATTGTTTATTCCTATAATTATAGATAAAAATTTAATAATGTAAGATCTAGAATTGCTTTATCTGTGGTTTACAGAGTTGAATTAAATGCCGAATATGGCTTGTTCTGACCTCAAAAGTTGCCATAGTCTTATCTTTAGCTTGAAGAATGTTCTCACTTGCTATGACTGTTCAATTGTTCAAATATTTTTATCTTGAAAGTGTTAATTTTATTATCCGAGGATTTTAGTTGACAGAGAAAAATATGTTGTCAGTAATATTTGTGAGCAGCAACCTTTTGCTATTCAGTAATGGGCAAACTGTCAGCCATCTTATGCTACTTAGTAAAAGCTGGCACTATTCATAAACCTTGAATATACTCAATAACTGAGCATCAGTAGCTGTCTGTGTAGAGAATTCTAAAGAGGTACCATCCTCTCTGTGCAGAAGTATCTTCTCTTCTCATTCCTAAATGGCCAACCTCTTGGGACAGGGCTTACTGGGGAAAACAGCCTCTCATCATCTCTTTTGTAAAACCTTCTAAGAGTTGAAAAGGTTCAAACTTTTTTTTTCTTTTCGGAAGCTATATTTCTCAGGCATATTGCATTATATAGCTAATAATTTTTTCTTATGTGCAATCCAATGTTCAAAAAAGCAGTCTCATGCAGGAAAAAGCTGATACAAAATGAATGTGGTATGTCCTGTTAATGTCTTTTTTCTGTCTGTTTATAGATTTGCTCCAAAAAAATTAATTCAACCTATAAAAGGCCCAGAACAGATATTTGTCACAGGTAATGGAGGGAATGAAGTATTTGCATTCAAATAGAAAACACCTATGGGCTTTCTTTGAATATATATGTTTCATTGACTGCTGGACTTTGAGTTTAAAAGGCACTGACTTAAACTTCTTTTGATTCCGTCAATATTTTTAAAAGTATATCCCTGCTTGTCTTCTATAAAATTAGTACCCTGTCCAAAGTTAGACCAATCTGAATGAGGTCAACAATGAACTGAACACTTCAAATTGAACTCCAAAACTGCTAGCCTAGTTCAGAATTCTACTTACGATTACTTACCGTCTATTTCCTGAGGAGGGACAGTTAAACCTGTGAGAATTTTCAATAATACAAAGTATGTCTTTATAAATAAATAACCTTCAGGAACAGACAAGGAAAGCACTGCATTTATTTAATGTATAGCAAGATAGAACAGGCTTTTTGGCCCACTATATCCGAGCTAATTGTGATGCCATTCTAGACTAATCCCATCTGCTTGCACATGGTCCTTATCACTCTTATTCCCTGCCTGTTCATATGTCTGTCTAAATGCCTTTTTAATGTTGCTATGGTATCATCTTCTACCATCTACCAGATAGTGCTTTAAAGGCGCCTTACACTCTCTGTGTAAACAAAAACTTTCCTTGTATATCTCTTCTAAACTTTCACCCCCTCACCTTAAACTATGCAACCTAGTATTTGGCATTTCCACACTGGGAAGAAGAGTCCAACTATCTACCCTTTCCATGCCTACAATAATTCTATATACTTCTACCATGTTGCCCCTCAGCCTTCAATGCTCCAGCAAAAACAGTCCAAATTTGTCTAAGTTTCTCTTAAAGCCAATACATTCCAATTCAAGTAACATCCTGGTAAGCTTCTTTTGCACTGTCTCCAAAGCTCCCATATCCTTCCTTTAGTGTAGCAACCATAACTGCATGCAATACTCCAAATGTGGCCTAACTAAAATTTTATACAGATGCGACATGACTCGTCAACTTTTATCCACAATGTCCCAACTGATGATGGCAGACATGCCATATGCCTTCTTTACTACCTTATCCACTTCTGTTGCCACTTTTAGGGAGCTATGGACTTGTACCCCAAGATTCCACTGTATATCAATGCACCTAATGGTCCTGCCATTTACTGTATGCTTTCTTCTCGCATTTGACTTCCCAAAATGTCTCATCTCACACATGTCCAGATTAAACTCCATCTGCCATTTCTGCGCCCAACTTTCCAGCTGGTCTGTATCCTGCTGTGTCCTTTGACAACCTTCCTCACTATGCACAACTCCACCAATTTTTGTGTTCTCTGCAAACATACTGATCAGACCACTTACACTTTTGTTTAAATCATTTATACATATCACAAACAACAGAGGTCCCAGCACTGATCCTTGCGGAACACCAATGGTTGCAGACCTATAGTCAGAAAAAACACCCTTTTGCAACTACCTTTTGTCTTCTATGACCAAGTTAATTTTGTATCCAACTTACTAACTCACCGTGGATCTCATGTGACTTAATCTTCTGGACCAGCCTACCATGAGGGATCTTGTCAAATGCTTTGTTAAAGTCCATCAACATCCACTGCCCTAATCGCATCCATCATCTTCATCACTTTCTGAAGAAGGGTCTAGGCCCGAAACATCAGCTTTCCTTCTCCTCTGATGCTGCTTGACCTGCTGTGTACACCCAGCTCTACACCTTGTTATCTCATTAATAAGTCGGTTCTTTTCCAAATGTGGGTACATCCTGTACCTCAGAATCTTCTTCAAATCTTTCCTACGACTGACGTAAGGCTCACGAGCCTATAATTTCCTGGATTATCCCTGTTGCTTGTCTTAAACAAAGAAACGAAATTGGCTATTCACCAGTCTTTGAATATTGGAATGAGAAACAAAAAGCACACTGATATTTGATAATCAAAGACTTTCCCCAGACCCATCTTGTGAAACCTGCTCATTCAGTGCAAGATGGAATTAGGGATCTAGTATCTCATATCATGACCTGCTGATTGTACGTGATACTGTGACTAATTATTAGACCTAAGTGGGCCAGGTTTTACATCATAGCAGCAATGTAAATCTGGGAGAAAACTGGCAAAAACAGTCAGCAGAAGTAAATCTCCTTAACTAATAATAACCTAGCAGTCAATATGGATTCAGAAATGGAATAATCTACCTGAAGAACCTTATTGACAGGCCAAGTGAATTGACAAATGCAATGTCGAAAACTCTATGGCATGAGGAACTAGATTCAGCTCTTGTGGGTTCAGCAGTGATGCATAGCGTCTTCTGGCTGCCCATTTAATCCTGACTCATTTCTCTATGGCAAAAATCAAGAAAAAGTACAACAAACAGAAAGAACTGGTTTTTAACCAGAAGTCCGCTGGATGATGTCAGGAATGCTCCACGCTATGCAGAATGTACTAGAAACAATTTAAGAAAGAGCAGATGAAAAAGTTTACATTATGTTGGTATGAATGGATTCTTTTGCAAGTTTGTTCTGAACTTCAGCACTGTTATTGTACCCTTAACAAACTTATTGAAAAAAGGCAGAAAATGTGAATGAATGCAAGAATGTCACAATGCCTTTGAAAATATGAAGGCTGTGCTGACAAGTGCACCACGTTTAGTTGTGGCAGACTATGCAAAGCCATTCATTGATGCCAGTGATGTCAGTGTGGAGGCTGTTTTACAGCAAGATGGGATTGAACAGCCTGTCAGTTATTTTTCAAAGAAACTGATTGCATGTCAACAAAAATTTTCAACTATTAAGAAGTTTTACTGACTTTACATCATTTTGTAATACACAGCTCAGTCAGGGCAGCAGAGGCGATCAAAGTGGAACGAACCTGAGGGTGAGATATACAAGGTGTAGAGCTGGATGAACACAGCAGGCCAAGCAGCATCAGAGGAGCAGGAAGGCTGACGTTTCGGGCCTAGAACCTTCTTCAGAAG
>NC_063350.1:28076527-28103858 GCF_021869965.1 Rhincodon typus | reverse complement strand
TGGCCTGCTGTGTTCATCCAGCTCTACACCTTGTATATCTCAGATTCTCCAGCATCTGCAGTTTCCACTATCACTGAACCTGAGGATGAGTAGTAGCAGCGGACTTCTGGTTACAACTTGAGGAGCAGTCACTCAGAGCGGGAGTGGGAAAGGGAGAAGATCGAGCTCAACCGGAGAAGGATAGGGAGAAGAGCGGATCGAGCTCAGTCGGAGCGGGAGAGGAAGAGGATCAAGCTCAGTCGGAATGGGAGAGGAGCAGATTGAGCTCAGTTCGAGCAGGAGAAGGAGACGGAGTGGATTAAGCTCAAGTTGGACTGGTAGAGAGAGAGGAGTGGATCCAGCTCAGTTGGAGCAGGAGAGGGAGAAGTGTGGATCAAGCTCATTCAGAGCAGCAGCGGTAGAGGAGCGGATTGAGCTCAGTCAGAATGGGAGTGGGAGAATAATGATCTATTTCACTGGAACCTTCACTGAATCTGGAAGCGGATCTCTGGAGGTGATGTCATGGTTCAATAAGTGACATAGGGCAAGAGGATTGGCTGTTTGGGAAGCAGCTTTAGAAATTGAGTGAGTAGTACCAGGCAGGGACAGAGTGTAAAGCCCTTAGTTTTGTTGTTTGTAGTTTGTTAAGAATAGGAGAGAAATAAATCTGACTTGGTGAGGAGTGGGTAAGGTTGAGTTTTTGGTTCCTAGTTTATTGTTTGTAGTTGATAAGGTTCACAATGACAGGAGAATTTGGCCCTTAGAATGCTCTTGCTGCAAAATGTGGGAAATCAGGAACACTTCCAGTGTCCATGGTGACCGTGTTTACTGGAAGGGTGTTCAGCTCCTGATTGACTATATGGAATGGCTGGAGCTGCAGATTGACTTACTATGGAGCATCACACCACAGCTACATAGTCAGAAAAGCATTGGGTGACCCTCAGGAAGATGAGTAAGTATGGCCAGGCAGTGCAGGTTAGTCCCCTCTCATATGGATAAAATGTGTTGAATACTAAGAAAAGGGGCAACAACCAGGTTTGTGGCACTACAGTTTTGCTCTGGTGCATAGCAGGGGAGGAAAAAGACTGGGAGAGCCTCAATGGTAGGGGCCTTGATTGTAAGGGGAACTCACAGGCACTTCTGTGGCAACAAATGTGACTCTCGAATGGCATGTTGCCTCCCTGGTGCCAGGGTCAGGGTGTCTCAAACCGGCTTTGCGTGAAGGGTGAACAGCCAGCAGTCCTGGTACCAACAACATGGGTGAAAAAAGAAGAGGTCCTGCAGCAGGAATTGAGAGTTAGGTAGTAAATTAAAGAGGAAGACTACTAAGGCTGTAATCTCCAGATTACTCCAATGGCAAGTGCTACTGAGTACAAGAATAGGAAGCTAGGTCATATGAATGTGTGGCTACAGGGATGATGTAGGACGGAGGGCTTTAAATTCTTAAATCATTGGGACAGTTTCTGGGGTAGGTGGGACGTATACAAGTTGGATGGATCACACCTGGACCAGAATAGGTCCGACATCCTTGCTGAGAGGTTTGCTCATGCTGTTAGCAAGGTTTTAAACTAATTTGGCAGGGAGATGGGGCACAGAGCAGATGTAAAGTGAGGAGAAAGTTCCAATCAGATATAGAAGGAATGCTAGGACAGTCCAGTAGGTGGAGAAAACATGGACAGGAGAAGATGCGTGGAAGGCCCAGAAAGCTGAATTCTATCTATTTTAATGCAAGCAGCTTGACTGAAGGTGGATGAACTTAGAGCATTGATAAACAAGTAGGAATATAATATTGTTGCAATTACTGAGATATGGTTGAAGGGAGGACAGGACTGGCACCTCAAGATTTCAGGCTATAAAAGCTTCAGGTACAATGGGGGGACAGTAAGAGAGGTGCGGGTATTGCATTATTGATAAAGAAAACCATTACTGCAGTAATTAGGGACGGTGTCCTAAATGGTCTTCAAATGAAGCCATCTGCGTAGACTTTAGAAATAGAAAAGAGGTAATTACTTTGCTGGGATTGTGCTACATGCCTCCCAACTGTCAGACGGAGAGAGGGGAGTCAATAAATCACAGGTAAATCACAGAAAGGTGTGAGAGAAACAGGGTAATAATTGTAGGCAACTTCAACTTTGCTGACATTAACTGGGATTGCCTTGGTGTGAAAGGATTAAATGGGGTAGAATTTTTAAAGAGCATTCAGAAGAGCTCTTTATGCCAGAATGGAGATAGTCCTACTAGAGATGGGGCAATGCTAGACCTAATCCTAGACAATGATATTGGTCAAGTGGTTGAAGTTTCAATGGGTGAGCATTTTTGGAATAGTGACCATAACTCTGTAAGTTTCAAAGTCATTGTGGAAAGGGATGAGGATAGAGCAATAATTGATGGAATTTAATCCTGATAAGTGTGGGATGATGCATTTTGGGAGTTCTAATAAAGGAAGGATACACATACTGAATAGTAGGACCCTCGGGACTACTGAGGAGCGAAGGGATCTTGATGTATAAATCCATAGATCTCTGAAGATTTCAACACAATTAGACAGGGTGGTGAAGAAAATATATGGGATGCTTACCACAGATGGAATATTGTGTGTAGTTCTAGTCGCCACACTATGGAAAGGACATGATTACACTGGAGAGGATGCAGAAGAGATTCACCAGAATGTTGCCTGGCATTGAAACTCTCAGTTATGAGGAAAAACTGGTAAGGCAGGGTTTACTTTCCTTGGAGCAGACGAAGCTGAGGGTAGATCTGATTGAAGTATAAAAAATTACACCTGAAACAGGTAGAGTAGATTGTGACAATGTTTTCCCCATGGCAGACGTGTCTAAGACCAAGGGGCATAAGTTTAAGATGAGGAGCAAAAGGTTCAAGGAATGCCTGAGATTTGTTTTTCACCGAGAGGGTTCTGGAAATATAGACCATGCTGCCTGAGAGGGTGGTAGAGGCAGGTACTTTAGCAAACCTAAGAAATATCTGGACAAGCACTTAAAATGGCAGGGCATAGTAGGCTATGGACCAAGTGCGGGTAAATGGGATTAGAGTAGTTTGGAGTTTGTTGTTTGGCATAGACGTGATGGGCCGGAGGGTCTGTTTCTATGTTGTATTACTGTATGATATCACCAGTAATGTGGAAGAAGCAGTTATTTATATAGCACATAACCTTTTGATTTTCTTAAAGAAATTTTAGGACAAGCGCTTACCATTATTTTGGTGGAGGTTAATTTTCCAACTTTAATTTGTAATTCATTTATAAATTGTTCATTTGTCTGGAAAGGAAAATGTCAATGTAGAGGCTTCATCAAATGCAAAAAAGCACATGTGAAGTATATTGGATGATGTGATACACATGAACTTATGTAAAATATGATTGCTATGTAACTTATTATATCTTTAAGGTCAACATGTTATTACTGTTAATATTGCAATAGAATATCGTAAGCTAACTTCTGATGAGTAATGGAAATGCCTCTTTAAGATACGTTTTCATTCTTCTTTGGTGGGGGGGTGTAATGTGGACTTTGTAATTTAGAAATATTTTTAAAACCATTTGTATTAAGCTTGAAATTCTGGATTTTGAAGTAGCGACACTTTTTTTTGTCTGTCTGAAGGAATTAATCATTAACTTGCGAGTGTTTATGTAGCCATGGTGATTTGTTTTTTTTAAATGGTTTGTGAGAGTTACTTTTCAGAACTATTTTTTAAAATTTACCTTCAAAGGGTTACAACCCCTAACAAGATAAGCAATTCTGCCTCAATTTTTCTGTTATAAATTTCTGTACCTTCTTTTTAAGCTTAGGGAAAACTTGCATAGCTTAAAAAGAGGTTTTAGAGAAAGGGATTTTCTAGAGTAAGTTCTGTGCAAGGGATACTTTTAGGATCTGTAAAGGAGTGTTTTGGGATTAATGGGACTATATTTCACTACATATTTCAAAAATTCTAAGTTTGTATTGTAGGTAAAAAATCATAAAATTCCATTTTATTGTTCAAACCAAATCTGCAATATTGCATGCTTATGTTTTAGTGACAGACCACCTAGTTAAAACAAAAAAAAATAGGATTTATATTGTCCAGTAATAACATCAGCTGGGTTAATAACAATATTAACATCTATTTCTTTAAAATTTTGTTTGCTGTTGAATGATTACTTTTATAAGTTGGCACTTATATGATAGGTTAACTGGCCACATTAATATCAACTGCAATTGTCTGTGTCATTTAGGGTAATTAATAGAACCTGATTGAATCAGTGGAGCTTTACACTTCTTTTGTTTAATGAGTTATGACATTTAACTGATTATTTTAAAATGCTGACTGTAAAATAGCCCAAATGGCCTAACGTTCAGTTCCTTCAAAACAACCTTAAATTGCTTTTCAGCATAGACATCAACTTCAGTTGTTCATTTGTACCTGGGTTGAAATTTACATACGTATGCATGCTAGCTGTGTGGACTATGATGAAACCTTTGAATGATCACCTATCAAGTAGACAAATGGTTAGCTGCAACGCATTCTTTTACACAATTACTGTTTTCCAGGATAGCTTTGGATCAGCTCTCAAGAAAATTTGAAACTATAGCATTGTTAAAGGGGCTCCCTCTACGATCAAGTTCATCCATGTACCTGAAAAAATAGGAGATTGGATGTCTCTTTTGAATGAATCTTATTGAACATATTTATGATTGTGAGCTTTGTTTATACTTTGGAGAGTATTTCCAACTAAATTTATCACCCATTCCTTTCTTCTTTAGAAACAGATGACAACAACAAAAAACATTTTAAAGGGGAAATACGTGTAAATGAAAAAGTAAATTCACGTAGCCAGTTTTTTTTCAGAATCCTCTCAAAGCACATATACTGTGCAATGTGGAAATGCTGTAACTGTTAACTTGTATTCAGATGCAGTAGCTGTTTTGAACTTTGGAATATGTCATAGTCAGCAAATGCAGCTTAATTTGCCCTTAGTGACATTAGTTAAGGAAAGAATGTTGACTAAAACACTTATGTTCTTCTGTATTCTTCCATGGGATATTTATTACATATATAGGACAACATAAGGTCTTGTTCTAAACCATATCCAAAGGAAGGTATCTCCAACAACTTGCCACTGGAAAAAGGTTCAAATCCTGAATTATTGCAATGAAGCCAACAGATTTTCAACTTATTGGTTAGAATTCTGCTATTAATAATAAACTGATGTATATATGGTAAATTAAACATAGTTTGCTGAAGATAATTCATGATTTATTCAATTTATTGTAGACTATATGGTTTTATTTATTCATATTCTTTAAAAATTAACACATCAAAATCAAGATGGAAGATGGGATTGGTTTTATTTGGAAGAAGTTTGAGCAGTCTAAATGTGTTAACGTTACTGGTTCATTAATGCAAGCAAGCCATTCAGGACTTTGAGATTTCTAAACCACTTAATTTGATTATAAAATGAACATAATGGACCATAATCATACAACTGGCTACAGCAAAGACCTTTCACACCATTGTATCCAGGCTGGCTCTCTGTAAAAGCACTCAGTTTGTCTCAATCCCTTGTTTTTTCCCTTATCCCTGCAAACGTGCTCTCTTCAGATAATTATCCAATTTCCTTTTGTAAGTCACAATTTAATCTGTCACCACCACACCCTAGGGCATTGTGTTCCAGATCCTAAGTACTTACTATGTAAAAGATATTTTCCTCATTTCATAGTTGGTTCTTCTGCCAAACATATTAAATCAATGTCCTCTGGTTTTCTATCCTTCTGCCAAAGGGAACAGCTTCTCCCTATCTATTCTCTTCAGACACCTCATGATTTTAAATACCGAATACCAAATGTCTTCTCAAAGGAGAACAGCCTCATCTTCACCAATCTATCCACATAGATGAAAACTCATTCCTGAACCTATTCTCCTAAATCTTTTCTCCAACTCCTTCGAGGACTTCACATCCTTTTAAAAATGTTTACCTGCAGTTGAGGCCAAACAAGAGTTTTCTGAAGGTTCACTAAAACTGCCTGGCTTTTGTATACCATGTGCAAAATCTTTTGGGGTTGGAGTGACACAGGCTGTGGAAGATTTGTGGCAGATCAGATGAGAAGTCCGGTGAGGCATATCTTGACATTAGGAGTATCTTGTTGCATTTTTTAATGCTTTTACAAGTGCTGCAGTGAGTTTCTCACTCATCAGAGTGAGATTCTCACTCAGAAGGGCAAGTTTCTCACTTAGAGGTGAGTTTCTCACTTAGGGTTGAGTTTCCCACTCAGCAGAGGTGAGTTTCTCACTCATGTTATGGACCAGGTCAAACCCCTGCAAATAGCTTGAGATAGCCTAGAACCTAAAGTTTATCTCATTTAAAGGCAAGTGTAAGGTGCTGCGTTCCAGATGTAAAGTTGATTGGTTACACTGCTCAGCTTTAAGCCAAACACACTTTATTCTTCACCCACAGTTAAAATACAAACAAAAGACAGAGGAGTTGGTATAAAAACGGAATATTAGATGACTTAACTACTAAACAGAGACTGTTCCAGTATAGTAACATCCCATAAACATACCCTTGGTAAAGGCAAATTCAATAAAATAGATTGTCACACATGCAATTCTGGCAGCAGAGAGAACTGCAGCTTTTACCTGTAACAGAGAGACAGGTACCAGCTTCCACATTCAGCTTCAAAAGCTCAACAACTGCTGAAAGCTAAACTAAAACCCTCATTCTGTGGGAGCCTGACTCCACCTATTCAAGCAGTTTCTATTGTCCCAACTCTTAAAAAAAAACCCAAGGCTTCACAAGCTGTTTACTCTATTGGCTTGGAGACACAGCTCAGTACCTATGGCTCAAAATCTCACTTCATTAGGAAGACAGGAAAAAATACATCTCTAAAACCATAATATTGTCACACTTGGCAGTGATGAGGTTCTCAATCAGCAGGGATGAGTTTCTCACTCAGCAGAGGTGAATTGCCAAATAAGGAGGATTATTGCTTGTTAAATGCCTTGTAGGTATTTCTCCATCTCTTTAGTATTCAGCTATCTGCCTTACAAAACTTAGCACAGAAACTATGTGTTGAGAAATCTCAAATTGAAAACCGGAGTGGGTATCTGATGAATTCAGCTCTCTGCCTGCTCCAAAAAACTTCTATATTGGACATTGGGCATGAAAATATCAGGGCATCTTCCATGGGCACCACCCACACACACTCTATGTCCACAGGACTCTGCAGCTGTTCAGTGGCACTACAGGCTACATCAGCAACTATCATTGTAATGCTGCAGCAAGGACAATGTCCACTCAGAAGTATGCACCCAACTCATGACCTGGTCTCCAGAATATTGAGTTCTGAAGGCTACAGTGTCCCCAAGTAGAAGATCGGATGTTGCTCTTCCAGTTTGTGAGACTCAATGAGTATATTGAGTTCCAATAATTTTAGGGCCTGCACACGTCTCTCCATGTCTATTACCCACGCCACATCTTAGGCCCTGTCATGACATGGGTTGCTTTCAACATAGCCGAGCCATTTCCATCTATTCATTGTCCCCATTGTCAGCTTTTCTCCTCGACTACCTTATTGTCAAGTATCCCTAAATTTCTTTCTCTGCCTGGGGTCTATATCTACTTCTTCTCTCATCCCAACCCCACCCCCACCAACTCCTTGTCATTAGCATAAACACACCTTTTCATAGCTGCTATCAGTTCTGACAAAGGGTCACTGAACTCAAAATGTTGACTGTACTTTCTCTCCACAGATGCTGCTGATTTACTGAGTTTCTCCAGCAATTTCTGTTTTTGAACTATTCCTTCCCTTTGTTTCTTATCACTCAGATAACTTCATATTCATGCTACCACTGTTTGTTTTATGCCAAGGGCTTTAACTTTGCTGACCAGGATATTACATTGAACTTTAAATGCCTTTTGGATGTACACCACATTAACCACATTATCCTCATCTTCTTTCTTAATGATAAATTTAGATATATATTTGCCCTTAAAACAAATGTGCTAGCTTTCCTTAATTAATCCATATGTTTCCAAGTGCCTAGTAGATTTGTTATCGGCTATCATTGGGGAAACCCGATGTCAGGCACTCTGGTTTGTAGATGCTGAGTTTATTCTTACATAATTTTTTGGCCAAGATTTGCAATCTCTACTCCTACATAATTTTTTGGCCAAGATTTGCAATCTCTACTCCTCTAACATGTGTGACTAATATTTATTCAATGTAGGTATAAGATGGATGAAGCATAGTACCTCAATGCCAATCCATAGTTTAGCTTCTGTTGTCTTGTATGTTGATTCCTCCAACTATGACTTCAGAGTGCACTGACTTATGGTCATTCAATGGTGCTACCACACTTGGCATACAGAACTCTAGTAATGTGCCAGATGCTGACTGAGCCGAACAAGTGGAAGCCCTTTTCCTGCTCCAGCTAGATCCAAGATCACTTCTGCCATCATTGGCCTTGTAAGCAGAGATACTATTCTTTTCAAGACAACCAGAATATCCTATAGTTCCAGCGCTAGTAGAGCTGGGAAATGTTTGATGAGTTCAGCCAGAATCCAGCCAGAGTTGCAGCAGGCATTCAGCTAAACCTCTGAAGAAACCCCTTTGCACAATTTCATTCCAGAGCTAATGATGGCCTGATACTGGACAGAAATGATCGGCTGTGATCTTACCTTGCCTGGACACTTTTCAGGCTTACCTCCAAATTAATTCATATGTTTACATGCTGTGAAAATTCCCACCTCAACGTTTTCATCCTAGCTACTGAATGAGGAGCTGGGTCTGTGTTTGTAATTTCATGTATTTAGGATAATGGAATTGCCACCAGACTCCAAATGTCATACTAACTGGTCAGATACCAAATGCAGCTGCTGGTTTTAGATTAGATTTTTAGATTTAGAGCTTAATGCTGCAGTCTATGTAAAGCATAAAATGTTGTTGCTTTAAGAAAATCATTTTAAAATGGTTTGAGTACTTTGGGGAATAATATGCAATAAGTTTTTATTTAAGAAAGAGCATTGTGTCTGAAAAGGTACTATAAAGGCAACTCAGATTACTAGACTTCATCAGAGACATTTTAAAATAATTAATGGAATGTACTCAAGCCCCTGAAGAATGGTTTGTACAGATATTAGATCATCTCATGAATGCTGGAGATTCAAAAGGAAATGAGTTCATTAATTCATTTGCTTTGGAAATGTCCTATGGTGTTTAATATTTTTTGAAAGAAATAATAAGCATCAGTTTGAAATCAACAGAATGTATATTCCATAGGGTCTGCAATTTTCTGTGTTAGGGGATTTATATAATTTATGCAATCGCCTGATAGGAAATAATTGACATAACTTCCTTCTCTAATTGCAAGAAAGATTAATCCGACATTATGTGAAGAGTGATGGTGTCACAAGGATGATGAGATACGAGGATGATATGTAGGTGAAGGTCTGTAGAGAGAAAATGCAAAAGGTTGCAATTCAAAGATAGAAGGCAGTAGATAATTTGGGCTGTTACAGAAACTCTTCAAGTCAAATGAATTCCTGGAATCATTGAATGAAATTTTGCAAATTCTTTTGCAGATCCAATGATAAAGGTTAATTTCTATTTATATTTCTAATTGATCATCACTTTACATCTCTAAATTCATATGTTTTAGTTAAACAATTTATCAATATTATTAAGCAGGAAGGGGAAGATCATTGTTAACTGGTTAATATAATACTTTCTCTGCAACTCCGTTTCATTGTGTAAAAGGTTATACAGTTTAAGCGAGCTATCTGTTGATTGATTGTAAGGGCTAGATTCTAAATAAATGATACAAAAAACTAAGCCCTTGTTTTAATTCCAGGTATAAACCAAACAAAAATGGAGCAGATTGAGATCCAAAATGACATTTCCACACTGACAATTTTAAAACTAAAGTCTCATTTACGTTTGACTGACGGCTACTCTCCTAATCACATCATGAATCAGACTACACATAATTTCTGCAGTAACTCTAGAGTTCTATTTCAAGTGAGGATGCTTTGCTTAAGGTGAGGTTGCAGACATTGCTTTCACTTTTGCGTTAACATTGATAAAACAGATTTTTCCACCAGAAATGAGCTGAAGGGCTGCTCCTTTTGATTTTATGGTGTTTCACTGGGAATCCCATTGGACAAAGACAGGGCAATGAGGGAAATCCTCTTCCTTGGAAGATGGAAGGCCATCTGAAAAACCACAGTGAAGCAGACAAGCTAAAACTTACTAACATCTTCCCCAGGATCTGGCTTCAGTGCAAGAAAATATGTATTGACCTGACAATAATAGAAAGAATGAATATATCTCTTTACTTCTCCACCAATCTCAACATCACTTCACAATAAACACTCTTTCTGATATCTCTTTCTGCAATGCCATCCTGCCATCCATTCACAAGGCCATGGTATGGAGGGGCAGGTACTTTGGATCTACTGGTCCATTTCTGTCTATTCTTAATACACTTAACATTATCTTTGGTCTTTTCACAACACCCTTTTTAAATCCAAGTATAATCAATCACCAACTCCTCTCAGTATTTCTTATTTCACCTGAAACACATTAGACTCTACATTCATCATTACCATATCTTCCTTCTATCTTGGCTCTTAGTTATGCTCGTATGTATAATACATACCGTGATTAATTCCCTTTTTTGTTGTTGTATCCATTTGATCTGGTCAGACCCAAATTTTAGCGTTTAGGATGGTAGGCATTCCAAAGGTTGCAAGCTGGCTGTGTTCAAAATGCCTAGGACAAGGATGTGGCTTGTTGTGAGGATTTCAATAGCTCACTCAAAATAGTACAGTTACTGAAGGGCAATACAGAGGCAACAGGAAGTTGAGGTAAGACACAGTAATGTGTGTGTGTGTGTGTTTGTGTGCGTGTGTGTGTGTGAGTGAGAGAGAGAGAGAGACAGACAAGCAGGCTCTAAAATAAGCAGCATTGCTCTTTAGCTGAAATGCTGAGAATTCTGAAGGCAACTGAACTACATTGGTTTTGTGTGTTGGGGCTGACAAAGAAGTTCCAAGAATAATCAAATAATTCTGTGCTGTTAGGACTCCAGGGAAGTTCGATGAGTCATGGAGTCATTTCAATGTACAGCACACAAACAAAACCTTCTGTCTAACTTGTTCATGCGGACCAGATATCCTAAATTAATCTAGTCCCATTTGCCAGCATTTGGCCCATATCCCTCTAAACCCTTCCCATTCATATACCCCTTCAGATGTAATTGTACCAGCCTCCACCACTTCTTGTGGCAGCTCATTCAATAGGTGTACCACTACCTGTGTGAAAAAGTTGCCCCTTAGGTCCCTTTTAAATCTTTCCCCTTTTACCTTAAACCTGTGCCCTTGAGTTTTGGACTCCCCTACCCTGGGGAAAAGACCTTGGCTATTCACCCTATCCATGCTCCTCATGATTTTATAAACTTCTGTAAGGACACCACTCAGCCTCTAATGCTCCAGGGAAAATAGCCCCAGCCTATTCAGCCTCTCCCTATAGCTCAACCTCTCCAACCCTTTCACAACATCCTTCCTATAACAGGGAGACCAGAATTGAACACAGTATTCCAAAATTGGCCTAACCAATGTCCTGTACAGCTGCAAAATGACCTTCCAACCCCTACACTCATTGCACTGACCAATAAAGGCAAGCATACCAAATGCCTTCTTCACTATCCTGTCTACCTGGGACTCCACTTTCAAGGAACTATGAACCTGCACTCCAAGGTCTCTTTGTTCAGCAACACTCTCCAGACGTTACCATTAAGTGTCGATATCCTGCTCTGATTTGCCCTACCAAAAGGCAGCAACTCAAATTTATCGAAACTAAACTCCATCTGCCACTCCTTGGCCCATCAGCCCATCTGATCAAGGTCCTGTTGTACTCTGAGGTAACCTTCTTTGCTATCCACTACACCACCAATTTTCACCTCATAGAACAAGATTAAATCTGCAGGGCAAAAAAGAACATGACCAGTACTGGCTTGGTGAAACTAGTTGTCTGTGAAAAGCTGGAGTGAAATTTCCAGAATCTAGGGGAGCTCAAGAATGACTAGAATGTGAGCAGTTACTGAGCTCGTTCATGACTGAACAAGGCTTGGGGTAAATTCAGGACCAGATTCTCAGAAATGAAGATTGCAATTCTTTGTGAAGCTTCAATCAAATTTGATGACCCACCATGTCATTATTTGAGAAATCCATGGCTTATGTATTGATCACATTTTCTGTTTGATATGTTCTGTGGATTATTCAATAATAGCTTGTTACCCATATTTGTTCTCATCAATTCTGGATTTCAAAAATTAGCTAACTCTTTGAATCTTCAGACCTTATTCAGTTAGTAAGTCTCTGGATTCTCACACTTTGTCAACTTTAACAAAAACAAAGGTTACTAGTCCCTAGCCAGATAGTAACTTAAATTTGGAGGTCTCATCCAGGATCATTGCACAATTTGGGAGCTCTTACAGGATTTGACATCCACAAATACAAGTAATGGAATATACTGAGATTAAGGGTGGTTGGGATTTTCCTAGTGATTGTTACTACACATCTTGAAAATCTAAAATTGCTTTGTTAGTTGCTATGTCTTTTCAGGATCATAAAGATTTATTTCTGACAGATTTGCAAAAGTTAACCAATGATTGGTTAATTAGCACCAGCTGAAAAATTGAAGTTAATGTTAAAATCAGGAGCTGGGAAGACAGAAATAATTGAAGTAATAGTACAGAATATGGAATTGGAAGAAGAAGAGTCAACCCAAGTAGAAAAATCTTGAGTTGACAAAAATTCAGTTGCAAATGAAGCAGATTGAAATAGAAAAGGAAATAGAATTGAGAAAACTTGAAGCTGAAAGAGAAAGTAAATGTTTGAACATGATCTCCAAAGAGCAAAGTTGGCAAGGGAGGAAAAAGAATTTCAAAGAATTTAGAAAGCATGAACTGGATTAGAAAAAGGTTTGATTATAGTTTAGATGAGGAAGGAAGTCCCCTTCTGAAGTTTTATTTAATCAAAAATCTTAGTTGATTTCCTAAATATGTGGAATCTGTCATTTGAGGAAGTTGCTAAAAACTTGAAGTGGCCAAGAGACTCTTGGGTTCTTATGCTGCCAAGTGGCCTGCCTGGTAAAATGATGAATATCTATTTTATGCTGTCAGAAGAATAATCCTCAGATTATGAGATGGTTAAAACTGTGGTGCTTAACACTCATAAACTTGTTCCTGAAGCTTATCAATTAAGCTTAAGATAGCAAAGAAGAAACCCCAAGCAGACATTTGTTGAATTCACTCAGGAAAATGGAACATTATGCGATTCAGCAGACCATCATGGAATGTAAAATCGTTGTCGATCATCATTCCAGCATTTGGTTTGTATTATGGGGCAAAGTGAAACCTTTATTCATTTTGTTTGTTTTTGCTTTTGCTGGTTATAAACAAAAGCTCATGTATGGAATTGTCCAATTGCTTGCCAATATGTAGTGTTCCCCTACTGGACAATGAGAAGATGTGGGTCTCTACTGGGCACTGCGGACAGAGTAACGGTGACAAAGAGACGTTTAGATGGGATTTAGCTAAGGACAGGTTAAGTGTGTAGCCTGTTGGTTAAAAAATGACTAGGATGAGAAGTGAAAAATGAGGTAGTGCATGTGAATAAGTGCTGGAGTGCCATTTTCAGAATCTAGGGGAGTATAGTCATAGGAATGGAGAGTGATCGACCAGAATGTGAACAGTTGTTGAGGCAGTCCATGATGGAACAGCTCTTCAGGGAGTTTCAAGGCCAGATTGTCAAAAGTGAAGAATTCTATTTCCTTGTGAAGTTTAAATGAGGTTCAATGACCTATGATGTCACTAACTTTTGGGATAGGGAGGGGGGAAATGTGGCTCGATCACATTTGCTCTTTGATGCTTTATGGGCTGTTTGATCAGTTTCTTTGCCACATTTTCCTTATGTTAATTTTGGATGCTGGAATATAAATTATGTGTGCAGGTATTATAGACTATACTATTATTTTAACTGGTACATTAAAGCTTATTTTCTTTTTGTTCAGTTTATGGCTTTGTTCTCTTAATGCGTATCCAGAATCTCACATTTTGTCAACCTTTTGTTTTAAAATAGTGATTGATGGTTAGCAGATCATAACTGGAATGTTGTTGTTTGGTACAGGAGCATAACAATGCACAAATCCAATGACACTTCCTTAGTGACCTTTTAAAGATATTCAGTCACTCTCCTTTTCTCTTGCTGCATAACAAATCAGTACTAGGGTAGTGGCTCAGCACTGGGGAGTCATCACAATCATCACCATCAACCAAGCAGAACAAATTGACAAAGGTTTTCAAAGAATCATTCATCTTCTGCAAATCTGCTCTCCCACAGATTAGTGGAAGTGCTGAGCATGAGTCTGTAGCAGTGGCACCATGTAAATAATTCATGTTGCCATCTTTCTATGTGTCAGGTTGTCTGCTCTTTAACCACACCCTCAAGTCAGGTGAATCAAGCTGCCTTGTAGCTGCCCCATAGCTTGCCCTTCACAGGCTCAAACACAGAAAAACCATTGATCACAGAAATCACAATGGTCCCAAAAGTATTCTTCCACCATCTGTGCTGAGGCCACTAGGGGAGCATGTCATCAGTGTAGGCAGTTGAAAGAGAACCTGTTTCAAAAAGAGAAGCACAGCTTTGGTGAGAAATGAATAGAAGGCAATTATTATGTTTGCTGTTAAGTACGTTCAACAAGTTTCATACTTGAATCTGCAATGTGGTATAATAGAAGCTTCAGAGTCTACATGTGGATCTGTGAATGATAAGGAAGTTGTCTGAATGATTTGAATATTCTTTAATGCAGGATGAAGAGAGTGGTGAAGGTCCTATTAAGGATCATTAAGCAGAGGGAATCAATCTAAGTTTTCAGGACAGGTAAATGGCAGGTCAGCAGAATCACTGAGCAATGAGCTGATGCCTTGCATCTCTTGCTGCAAGTTATTTTAGCTGCTGTTCTGATGCTACTCCTGGTCTTTCCCATTTGATGAGGACTGAGGCATTTGCTTTGCCTCTTAAAATGCAGGCCTTTCTTTATTGTTATTTGAGTGACTGATGACAGATCTCTTGCCCTTTCTGACTGTAAAGAGACCACTTTCATTTTTAGCTTATGACCTATTTTTAATTTGGAGGCAAGCTGTAGATGTTTCAGCACTGCTTGTTAGATGGAAACCGAAATATTTGCCAGAGCTCCCATCTGCAAGGTAAGCTCTGGGGTGAGAAAGGAGATGGAAGAGGTCACAGCTGGAGGGTGTACCAGATATTACTATCCATAAGTTATTGAATTTAGGCATTTTGGACACCAAGTAATATGAACCTATAAATTAGGAGAAGGAATAGGCTTATCTAGCCCCTCAAACCCACCTCTGCTAATTGATAAAATCATTGCTGGTCTGAATGCGACCTTCATTATGCTTTTCCTGCCAACTTTGAAACGCTTTGAACTCCTTTGTCAGCCAAGAATCTATTAAACATATTCAACAAACCTGTCTCCACCAGTGTCTGAGGAACAGATTTCCACAGATTCATGATCCCCAGAAAGAAAAAAAGCATTCTCATTCACCAGCATAAATGGGAGACACTTTATTTTTAAACTGCATCTTCTGCTTCTAGTCCTTTCCACAAGAGGAAGGATCCTTTCAGCATTCACCCTGTTGAATCTTACATATTCAAATAAGATTGCCTGTCATTCTTCTAAATTCCAAAAATTGCAGGGCTAAGCTACCCAACCTTTCCTCACAAGATAATTCCTGTCACAGCAGTCATTTTAGAATCAGCTGAATCATTGGTGTTATGACATAGTAAGGCCACAGACCCCATTTTGAGATTGTTAAGCCTCGTTAACACCAGGCCAGGGGCCCTCTAAGTCAATGCCATTGTGTGGAATGAGGTATTTATAATACTTTCTGACTGAAGAGGATGTTGTGGATTGAGAGACTGGAGAAAATAAATAAAAAGGCGGACTGACTTAATTGATTCTGATTTGTAAACTTCTTGGTCCAGCGCTGTGAATATGATTTTTCTTGTCAGGTTTCCTCACAGTTTCAGGCAGTGTTTTCTTGGAGGAATAATTTTTAAAGCTCATGAGAAAGGCATAATACTTAATAGGAAGCTATTTATAATCCCATACATGACATTTAAATTATTAAATTGAAGACTGTGGTGCAGGATGCTAGAGGTCGTGATTAAATTCCCTTTCTAATAATCCCAAATAAATCTTTGCAATTTTCATTTTAGTGAGATTTAATATAGATCATACCCTCTCTGCAAGCTCTACTTAATCCCAAATTTTTCAATAGATTGGTACTGCTAAACATCTGATGATTAAGATGCACAGGATAATCTATAAACTGAACATATTAAAGCTACTTCACAAATGGATATAAACATCTGTTCTCATTACAGTTATTGATGTTAATCTGTGACTTTAACCTGATTTTACATCATAATATGAATATTAAATCCACTATCTATATTGAATATAAAATTGGAAAAATGGATGTTGACGTTGATATGAAAGCTCACAGATTAAAAGCACCCATGCGAATTGCATAAGCAAACATTGCATTGCATTTTGTACATCAAACAGTGGATGGCTACATTCACTACTCAACATCAAACAAACACTGACTGTTTAGGAAATCCATTCAGAATGTGTTGTATAGGAATTACTATTTATTAGATGATGGATAGGCTTAAACTATTATTCTGACTGGTTAAGAACCATTGTAAAACCCATGTTGAACATGCATTTGCACTTAGATTCAGAGAACACTCTCATTTCTGCAACAATGTTAATGATGTCAAACAAAGTCAAGGCATTAACTGAAAATATTTAAAAATGAAACATGCATGTTACTTATTGACATCAGTAAAAGCAATTTATTTACTGTCTATTCGTTTATTAAACATCTACCCTAGCTCGAGGTTTTCCCTTTTATCACAGTTTACCTGAGTGTTAGAAAGTACAAATTACCTACTTCTTTTTCTGTATAAAACTTGCCCCTTTCTTTAAGTCTTTTTGTTTAAAAATTATTAAACAAATTTTCTGAAGCCTTCATTGATATGATTTTCTGACAGAGAAGATCATCATTTTTATAAATTCAGAGGAAGGGTCACCAGACCCGAAACATTAACTCCGATTTTTTTTCTTCACAGATGCTGCCAGACCTGCTGAGCTTTTCCAGCAACTTCTGTTTTTGTTATTATCCTCAGTGCTGGTGCTTTGGAAGGTTGAAGTGAGTGATAGTGCATCATTAGGGAAATGATGTTTCCTTGACACCTATTTTTCCAGGTTCTAAGTGCAGAAAAGGATCTGAAGGAGTTATAAAAGGGATAATAGTTGATGATACTGACAGGTTGGATATTAACAGTTGACACTCTTTGGAATGCAGCTTGAAATAGTCAATATGAGTGCAATTTGTTTAGTTGAATCAAGAAGTGCAAACCATTGGCTTAAATAAATTGTTGCCCTCACCTACGCTAATGCCCACGTCTTCTGCTCAGATGCTTTTCTCAATGCTTTTGATTTGATCAATGTGACAGCCACTGAATTTTAATTATCTCCTGGCTTTAAGCATGAAGGCAACAGTGTGACTGAAATGTTTTATGCCTCACTGGGTAGCGCACTAGCAATCAAGCCGAGCTATTCCTTGAGTCGTCCCAAAAGTTAAAAATGTAATCAAAGTACGCGAAGTGCCCAGTTTACCTAACGATAGACCTGGTTTAAAGAAAACACGGACCAGGTTTCTCTTCTTGACAAGAACTGCTACTTACTGCAAATAAACAGATTCTAACCACTGACAAACAACAATGAACTGTTGATGTATAACTCTACAAGTTAAAACTCTAACTTCCTTGTCAAAACCCTCCCCCCATATACAGATAGAAATAAACATGAACACATTGATTTTATGGACAGAGGGGAACAAAGAACTGGGAACCACAGTTCATTAGTACCAGTCCACAGGGTACACTGAGATGATCCTTTTGCTTTTCAGGACTTTTTGTTCTTTGGGATGTGGGACTTTTATAGAATGAGTTTATGGATTATGTTCATAGCTATGGCAGCAGGATGAACTGATCACAGATAGCTCTGCTGGTAGGAGGATTTGCTGTTTGCCTCTCCATTTCCTCCTGTTCTTTCTCTTCATCCTTCCCCTCTTCAACTGCTCACTTTTGATCTGGAAGCAAAGGCTGTTCCCGAATGATGATGAAGTTGTTCAAGATGCAGCAGATCACAAATCATAATGCACACTCTGACGGCCACTGAAGGACTCCTCCAGAGCAGTTGAAGTACTGGAAAATTTGCTTAAGCACTCCAATGATCTTTCCAATGACATTTGTGTGGTTCTTGTCACGTTCACACTGCCCATGTGTACTTTGGTTAAGCACTGATTAGTGGACCAGGTAGCCACATATTACTCAGTCTCTAATTTGACATTGTAGTGATGACACAGCATGCATATGCTGAATGAGGACAATGTAACTCCTATCAGTGTACTGGGCATTTAGCTGCATGATGTACTGAACTTGGTCACACATTGACTGCACATAGAAATCAGGACACTCTGTGGTTGTGGTATGTCTCCACATTTAGATGCAACACCTGAAAAAGCAACAAATGTATTAATTGGCCTCCTGCATGATGGACAGGTCTGCTACTCTGGCAAGCTACTGGAATGCTCTGCCCACTTCTCATTGGAAAGAGAGAATGCAATGTACTTCCTCTCTGAAGATCACCTTCACAGCCATGGACAGCGACATACTCAATGTGTCCTGACGCTGCAGGGGTGCCTGATCAGATGGCAGAATTTGATGAGAACCTCCTTCAGAGGTCACAATGTCACAAATATTGCTCCTTGCTGTGATTGAAATGAGAATTTTTTTTTTCCTGAAGATCCCTGTTGGATCAAACCTCCAGAGATGCCTTTTCATCCACCTCTTCTTGTGAGTAGCTTGTCTTCTTTCTTACACCCTTCAGTCTTTCTGACATGGTATAGATCATAGGAAATGGCAACTGTGAGTTGGAGCAAGTTTTCTGAGCTGAAGCCCTAAGATGGATGCAAGTTTTTCATGATATGTAATGCCACTCCCTGCAGACTTCATGAACTTTGCATTGTAGTAGAAAACTCACAATATTCCCACAAACTCAGTAGCAATTAATTGAGATAAATCAGCAACTTTTTTTCTTTCATGGGATGTGGGTGTCACTGGATTTATAATTTCTAATTGAGATTATATTTATTGAATTTAAATTCCACCAGCTGGGTTAGTGGGATTTGGATCCGTGTCCTATGATCACTAACCTAAGCATTTGAATGGCCAGTCCAGTAACATTATTACTATGACATCATCTCCTTTAATTTGATAATGGTTGATAATTCCTTTAAAGACATTTCTTTAATTTCTTTAAAGAAAATAGGTGGGAGCATTGTGAAGGGTCCTACCTGCTTAAATTCATGTTCAATGTAGTGGGCTTAGGAGAGTGTATCAGCAAGAACAGTAAAGTGAAAATGAAGTAGCCATTGTCTCAAATGACAGGACTCTCATTGGAGAGAGACAACAGGTGGTTGTTTGACCTGAGGTTCACCATACCTCAGGTGAGAAGTGAAGCTGAGAAGATGAGACCTTCATTGTGACCTCAGCTGGTGCAGGAATTGATATCATGCTGTTGGTGTCACTTCTGCATGGCAAAGCAATGGGCCAGCCAACGGAGCTAAGAGTTTAGTCCATCCTTAGTACAGTGCTAGCAATGAGAGCCTAGAATGTGTGGTAATGTTTACATAGGAATTTTATTCTAAATACATTCAAACTATATTCTTTCAAATTTCACAACACTCACTGCAACATAAGAAAATAATCAGTGAACAATCATTCCACTCGTTATAAAGTTTCAAATTTAGTACCAGTTCAAACCAGTCCAGAGGTTCTAATTAAACACATTAAATAATACATAATGTTTGCAAAACATAAGTGAATGAATTAAAGTAAAATATTTTAAAATCAATAGTTGTAACATTTACTCATTCTTAGGTTGCCTCTGCTGGTCACTTGGTTTGTTAGCTCTTGCTACTAAACTTTCAATCGAAGGAAAACTTAAGCAAATTACTGTTTACCCAGAGAAAGAGCTATATTTCCCAACAATCCCAGGACATTTCTTGGATTCTTCAAAATTTTGTTGATCTAACACAGCTTAAAATTGGTCTTTCTCAAGTTATAAAGGTAATAAAGTGCTGAATTGTATCTGTGTAATATGCTTCTTGCTTTCCTCTTTCTGTTCTAGTGTCACTGTATTGAGCTGCCACAGGCACCTCAGAGATCACAATTTCATCTTCACTATGTTGTATTTCCACAGGCATGTAATGGTTTGTGAGCGAAACAATTTAACAGTTCCAAGTTTCATCTCAGTTAATCCTTTATCTTTCCCTCCAGCACGAATGTTCATAATCAACTTCCTTTAGCTTTCTTTGTCTTTGGAAATTCTTGCACCATTATTTGTGACAGTTTTGCTTCTTGCCCTTTATGTTGAAAAAAGGTGTTGAAACAAGATTTATGTTTAGCATCTCACTTCACATAACTTATTTCTACACTGATAAACTCAGTTAAAATTATAGTAGCATTATAATAACTGTATTTTATACCATTTAAAACAGATGCCCAGGAGATTGATTCTAATAAGGGTTTGGTGTTAAATTCAGATTTATCTATTTTCCATATACGCGATAATGCATTAGACAATGCATTAACAATTAACAACTTATTTAACAATGCATTGGAATGCACATTTTTGTTATCATTATAACAAAAGATATTGGTAAAGTGTAGGCAAACTAGCAGAGTTGAATTACAAGATGTGGTAGAATGTTAATTCATCCAGAATTTTAGATGTTGAATGCAAAAGAAATCATTGGATGAAGAGGATATTTTTGAGTACATTTGCATTTGCATTTGGGCACATTTGCATTTGAGACCCTCTGTATCAGATGATCCTGTATAAAATGAAGCTGATCAGATACGTGAATTCAAAGCCTAACATTTTTAAAATTTTTTCGTGTGATGTGGGCATTGCTGGTAAAGCCAACTTCTGTCACTCACCCCTAATTGACCCTGAGAGGCCATTTCAGAGGACGGTTAAAATCAACCACATTGTTGTGGATTTGGACCCACATGTAAGTCAATACGAATGGCAGATCTCCTTCCCTAAAGAACATTAGTGATCCAGATAAGTTTTTTTTATGGCAATCAATGATAGTTTCATGACAGCATTACTGAAACTAGCTTTTAATTCTAGATTATTTTTAATCTATTAATTAAGTTTAAATAACCCAATTTGCCATCCTGGGATATGAAACCCAGGATGTATGCCTGGGGCTCGACTGAATTTATCCTGTGACATTAATACCATTGCACTGTTTCCGCCACAATCTCTAAATTGCTACAAATATTGCAGTGTAGGGAAATGGTGCAGTGGGCTGTATTTTTCAGAGTTAAGCAACAGAAGATGTGCTCAGTAAGCATCCAAGCATTCCATACATGACTAGGAATGCTTAAATTAGCATTAGAAGTTCCACTTCCTGTCATAATGCTTGATTTTCATTTATAAGGTTAACTTAAAAGTATACAGAAAAGGTTGGTTTTTATCAATTCCCTGGAATCTGAGTATCATTAGCAAGAACAATATTTAGTGTCCAGTCACCACTTGCCCTTTAATAGGTGATGGTGAGCTATCTTCTCGAGTCCATGCAGTTTCAATACATTCACAGTGATGTTCGCGAGGGAGTTAACATGATTTTCATCTGACAACACTCTGCAACAGGCACAACATTTTGTGATGGATATCAAGGTATCACTCAGACTGACTGATTATTGTGTGTATTCCTGGTGTTCCTGAAGTGACCCTTGTGAGGACTTTCCAGATGATAAGGATTCTCCAATAAATTTAGGGTTTGGGCAATAAATGCTGACCAATCAGTCATGCCCAGTCCTCCAAGTGGTTTAAAAAGAAATAAGCTAATTTTAAAATGTACAGTAAAGGAATAAAATACTGCAGCAGTTAACACATACAAGAAGCAATGCAAGTTTATTTCTTAACCTTGTCACTTTAATCATTATCTGAAATACACTCTGGTGTATGTTATTTGTCCCTGTAGCATAATTAGTATTGCCAGATGATGATGTTTAATTTCCTATTATGCCAGTTAAGTTCACTATTAAATTTGTATTAACAGTTCTGAGACTGATTCCAATCAGAATGCTGCTGCCTAAAGGAGACATATCTCATTAAACTTGGCACACCATAGTTTTGCAGTGCTTTGCAAATACTTCTATTGTTTTCAGTGTAATTCAATGAACTTTTCAGACAACTGCATTAAGGCAATGTTCAGTTTGGTAAAAAGA
Source organism: Rhincodon typus (assembly GCF_021869965.1). NCBI lineage: Eukaryota > Metazoa > Chordata > Chondrichthyes > Orectolobiformes > Rhincodontidae > Rhincodon > Rhincodon typus. Next base: position 28,081,426 of record NC_063350.1, on the reverse strand, counting down.
AACATGTACTTGCAGCATCTTCACTTGAATCAGGTCTCAGATTTTAAAAGTTTTTTTTGAGTTAAATTTCTCTGATGTGTTTAAATTATGATGAACCTTTTACATGTTGTCACTTCTTCTGTAAATAAAGCACAGATCTCTTTTAGAAAATAAGTCTCTTTGTTAATGAAAAGCCTAGCCTAATTTGGTGATGGCCCACTATCATTGGACTGTTAGAAATGCTGCCAGGCATTATACTTCTGCAGACAAAGTTATGCACCAATTTTGAGTTTCCCATGAGATGATTGAAATGTGTGGTGAAATTTCAAGTGTTCAGTGAGCAAACCTTTGCAGTTTAAATATGAGAACCAGTGTCCTTTTGTGATTTCACCCTCGTTTGGTATGTAGTTCCGCTCTATGGCTGAATTGTTACTGAACCAATTCATTAATAATGGCAGTTAACCGGAAAGGAAAGTAAAAGTAAAGGAAAGAAAAAGTTTAAAAGTCCTGCTGCGCTTACTTCTCCCTTTATCTACACTACACTTTTTCTTGGTTTCATTAACCTTTTCCTTCATTGAGATAATGCATTAATCTCCAATTGAGAAAGTGGACATTGGCTGCTTGGAGGTAAATAAGATTTATTCAGCCTCAATCCTTTTTTGATTTCCCCCTTGATTGTACTGCACTAAAATACACATATTGTACAGTCAGCATCATTATTTTATTGAGATTAATAAAAATTGAGCAAAGTGGGCACAGTCGCATAGCAGCTATATTGTTCAACTAGCAGTCCACAAGTTTGATATAATGATCTGGACATGGGGGAGGATTTTTTAATGGCAGTGCTTCTTACCGTGTCATTTGAAGAATAAGAAGGAAATGAACTGGCTGACCCATAGCTGGATAATACACTATGGAGCCTCAATTGGCAGGTGAACAGACTTTGCTCCCTCCTTGGTTTCACTTGGGAGGAGGTCTTACCTTAGAAAGCACTTTTTGATCCCAGCAGTGGCAGTTTGAGCAGTACATCCAAAACTGGGGTATTGGCAAGGTCAGACTAGCACTCCTCAACAAGAATAGGGTCCAGATTTGAGAGACGAATCTAGAAGATTATAGGAGGGTATGACTTTCTAGAGGGGATACATCTGATGGGTACTGTGAACCCCCAAATTAAGTCCTCTTGTTTACCCAATGCCAGCTCAGTAAAAGTGGCCAGGGTACCCCGCTGTTGTGCACATCCCCTTACTCTGGGTAAAATAATAGCAATGCTGGATGAGGCACTTAAATGGCTATTAATTGACCACTTATAGACCTTAATAGACCCAAGGGCTACTCAATCCCTCCATCACCTCCCATAAGAAACAGGTTGGGGGAAGGGAGGCTGTTATGCAGCAGGTTTGGAAATAAGTAAGTGCTGGGGATGCTGCACCAAACAGCAGTTAAATATATTAATCATTACTCACTTTGTTTGTCTTCTCACTCATATCAGGACATTCAATTCATTTTTAAATCCCCTTGTTCATTGATACAAATACAAAATGAGAATTGCACTGAGGCAATGAATGTTGAATCTCTCTTGCCCTTTCAGATTAAAGAACAGATTTTGTTTTGATTAAATAGTGCAGGTATAAGATTTGTATGAAGGTAACTTACTGAATCCAGTTCTATTTATTCCAAGAAATTCTATATTCCATTTCAAAGATTTGGATTTTGACACCATCTATTAGTCCTCCTTTTGGTGGGGTTGGCAAGTCAAACATATCTTCCAATGCCCACCACCTTCCTGCCAACCCCTGACCCAGTCCCTATAACATGGTAGGTGGGTTGGTGCAAAAATTGGTCCTTTTGAAAAAACATGAGAGCAAATAAACTTCAGAACAAGCCAATAGACTAAACTATCTTACGGTCCATGCCACAATGTAATTGGTGTGGGCTAGCAAGCGGGAATGAGAAGGCCATTTTGTTTTAAACAATACCATTGAAAAGGCAGGAGGATAATAGAGGGCACAACATTCTCAAAGCATCTTGCATGTATTGGGAGGAATCTGTGTCCCACCATTTGTGCCTCTCTGTCTGGCCTCCAAAGCCTACCCCAACACACTTGCCCCCCTCATTGGGATCCCAAAAATGATTAACTTTGGAGTGCAGACCCTGTTAATATCTGAGCATATATTGTAAGTTTTGTCTGCAAAGCAAAAAAAAACGTTTACCTATTTTTGATGGTGGGCAACATCGTCAGTGGCCCTCAAGCATTCTTCTCCTCAAAAAATCCTTTCCAAACATTTTAGTAATCACAGATCCCCTCCTCCCATCTAAACTATATCTATAAAAAATATAGTATGAAAGTTCAGTGTGTAAAGACTATTTAAATAACGTTTCCTACAGTGAACCTACTTTTCACTGCAGGGGAGGTGATGGCTAGTGGTACTATTGCTGGGCTGTTAATCCAGAGACTTTGGTAATGTCCTGGTACGAATCTCGCCATGGCAGATGGTGGAATTTAAATTCAATTTAAAAAAACTTTGGAATTAAGAGTCTAATGATGACCATAAATCCATTGTTGGAAAAACCCATCTGGTTCATTAATGTCCTTCAAGGAAGGAAGCTGCCATCTTTACCATGTCTGGCCTACATGTTACTCCAGACCCATAGCAATGTGGTTAACTCTTAACTGCCCTCTGGGTAATTAGGTAAGGGCAATAAATGCTGCCTAGTCAGTGATAACTTCATCCCATGAATGAATCTTTAAAAAAAGCATGGAAAGGATAGGAGCACAGAGTGAGCATGAGCCAAGAGGAAGCATAAACCCAGAGGAAGCAGAACATGAAGTAAACATCATAGGAGCTGGGCGAGTGTAGGAGCACACGTTTACAGGGAATGGAGGGGGAGTTAAAATGTTAAAATGTTTGGCAACCAGAAGGTGTTGTCATTTGTCGCGTAGAGAGCGCAGATGTACATATCCATCCTGGGCCTCCTCCAGTGTCATAATGACACCTCCCGCAAACTGGAGGAGTAGCACCTCATATTCTGCCTTTTGAGCCTACAGCCCAATGGTCTAAATGTGGAATTCACCAGTTTTAAAATCTCCCCACCCGCAGCCTCAACCCATGTCCAACCTTCCCTCATCCCTGCCTCCTTGACCTGACACAGCCTGTCCATCTTCTCTCCCACCTATCCATCCCACCCATCCCACTGACCAACCCCACCACTCCCTACCTGCACTCACCAATCACCATAGCCCAGCCCTGCTTTCTCTATTTATTTCTCCTCCCCATTTCTGAAGAAAGGTCCCTACTTGAAACGTCAACTTTCCTGCTCCTCTGATGTTGTCTGGCCTGCTGTGTTCCTCCAGCTCCACTCTGTGTTGTGTCTGACTCCAGCATTTGCAGTTCTGGCTATCTCTTACTTGAAAAGTAAATCAGTGATTGTAAGTTGCTCAATCTGGGAGTCTTGAAGGCATGACATCATACCATGTAGGAACAAGTTCTTACTTTACAACATGAGAGTTTGACCTATATGGAATCATATCGTATAGAAAGAAGTTATTCTCCCCCTCCTGTATGTGTTGGCTCTTGGTCACATTCCCCTGCTGTTTCTCCATAGCACTGCACTTTTTTTTCTTTCTATATATATTCAATTCCATGCAAATATGTGCTTCCCCTAACATTTTCGAAATGTTCTTAGTTTCAGTCTATCATGTTTAAGTCGAATGGTGTTTTCAGCTAAAATATGGTGCTAACCTGTCTAAATGGAAACATTTAATTATCATAGGACGTGTATAGCTTTTTCAATAACACGTGAAGCTTTGATTTAAGGAGATGGATATAATCTCCTGATGATTTTTTTGCCATGGAAGCAAACTTTATTTTAACTGTACAAAACAAAAATCACTCATTGGAATGCAAAATCCTGTGGCATTGTATTGTAGTTGGCTGGTGGGAATAGGAGTGTGCAATCTAACTCAATTCTGCTTCTTCATTTAGGTTTGAAACACAATCTTCGATACTTCTACTCCCAAGTCATAATGCCACATCTCTTTCACCATGTTACATTACAACCAATAAATTCTGAAACTTCCAGTGCAAGTGACCTTCAATTGAACTCATAAATAATTACTACGAAACTAATAATTATTAACCATAAGCAAATGAGTATTCACATCTGTTACTGCTGTAATCTTGACACAAACAGTGTAAGGTGAAGAGTCTAAACAGCCATGCCGAATTACCATTACATAACCAAAGGATCAGCACGTCATTAAAGAAACATTCCTGAACAAGGCTCCACACAAAATTTCATGTTTCAGATCTTGTGTAAAATAAATAGTTAATTATCATGGGATCTTTTTTCTAGCTTAAATGACAACTGAATAGAGAAATCAATATAACAAGGTGCAGGGCTGGATGAACGCAGCTGGCCAAGCAGCATCATAGGAGCAGAGAGGCTGACGCTTCGGGCCTAGACCCTTCATCAGAAAAGGGGGAGGGGAAGGGGGTCGAGAACGCCCTCAACCGTGTCTCCCACATCGCCCGCACCTCATCCCTCACACCCCGTCCACGCAATAAGAACCAAAAAAGAATCCCCCTCGTCCTCATGTACCACCCCACCAACCTCCGGATCCAACGCATCATCCTCCAACACTTCCGCCATCTGCAATCCGACCCCACCACCAAAGACATCTTTCCCTCCCCACCCTTATCTGCTTTCCGGAGGGACAACTCTCTCCGTGACTCCCTTGTCCGCTCCACACTCCCCTCCAGCTCCACCACACCCGGCACTTTTCCCTGCAACCGCAGGAAGTGCTACACCTGCCCCCATACCTCCTCCCTCACCCCCATCCCAGGCCCCAAGAAGACTTTCCACATCAAGCAGATGTTCACCTGCACATCTGCCAATGTGGTATACTGCATCCGCTGTACC